>NC_079439.1:70827082-70861228 GCF_903798145.1 Danio aesculapii
CCCCCCCCCCTCCCCCCAAAGGAATATTATTAAATTAAATAAAAAGTCTGATAATATTTCTTCCAAAGTTAAGAAAAACCTGGTCATTTATAGCATTTCAGAAAATGACAATTGCTAATAGAAACAAATGCTTTATGAGTTATTGAAATGAGTTATTTCCCCAAATACTGACTTCTTCTAAAGTTAAAAGCATTGTTAATGTGTTGTCTAAAAATTAATATAAACATGTCAGAAAATATGACACCTTTTTAGGCAAAATAATATAAATATATGTCATAATTTATAACATGTTTATTTTCAGTTTTAGACAACACATTAACAATGCTTTTACAATATATAGAATTATATATATATATAATTTTTTGGAGAAAATATATGCTCAGTAGTTTACTGATGAATCCTAAATCCATAAACAGGTCTCTTTTCTTAAAAAAACACACACAAACAAACACCTCATAGCTTATGTGATGTAGAAGTTCAATTTCCCAGTAGACTTTTTTCAATATGACAATGAAATTCATTCAAAGAAATGTAATTCAATGCATTAATATGACTTACTAGCGCATTTAAATTTCATGCAAATATATTCACCTATCACTGAAACAATGAACTATAAATAACAACACTTATAACACCAGCAGTATATCAAAAACAACCTGCTAAACCCTTTAGGAAAGAGTGCTTTACCTTCTCCTGGAGTTTGTGTCTGAGGCTCTCAGTCCACACGTGAGTTCAGCACGTAAAACCAGCTCTAAGTCACAGAGCTCTGAACACGCACATACACACACAGGCCACGCCTCCTTCTTCCTGACCACCCCCCTCCCTTCCTGACCACTCCCACTCTCTTCCTCCCCACATCCCACTCTTCCTGCTTAACTCAAATCTCTCAGCACTCATTATACTGAAGGACAGCCGATAACCTGCAGATCTGGACCCTCAGCTTGGAACTTTGCACCTAAAAGCGGTCCTGAAATGTCATAAAAACACTGAAACTGACTGAAAGACTGCACTGAAACATCTGATTAAACAAGCTCACATTCTGAGTAGTGCTGTGCAGTATGACAATATACAGTCAGAATTATTTACTCTCATTTCTAGTGGTATTTCGACCAGAGGACGTCCCGGTCCCTTAGCTCTGTCCCGCATAAAAACCCTGCCGGTAACTTCAATTAGGTTGGCGAAGACCACATCACTGATTGTGCCGTTCGATAAGGCCACGAACTCATTTAACAGTCCAAAATTAAATGGATTCTAAGTGAAAGGACATCTGTATCGCATGAGCCGTCATCAACCTGCTACGCAAACTGTAAACACGTTGACTGTAAGTGACGTCACTTCCAAACACGCCCAATAAAATAGCCCCTCCCCTGTCGTTTGATTGACAGGTTTCAGTGTAGGCATCGGAAATTCGAATGCAAAAGGATTTGCGATTCCATTCGAGTTTTAGCAGGTTACACGCACAACGCGGAGAAAAAGAAGAAGCAAATGAAGCAATTAATATTGCTATTTAGATATGTCAGGCCCATAGCTCGTAAGACACGGGAAATGCATTTGCGAATGGACTTTGCTTTTTCATTTGAAATCTGGCAGTCACTGCACGTTCACGAAAGCGAAAATGCAAACAGTAATGCGGGATTTGCAATTGCATCTGGATTATGACACAATTAATGCGTTCACATATGGAAAACGCAATTGCAAATCTTATTTGGAATAGTATTTAAAAATTGGCCTTGGATATACTTCCATATTAAACAGAGCATCTGCAGCGCGAGGATAAAGAACGAGCCTGCTCCATTCAGCCTCTTTACTTTCTCTTTACTTTACTTTTCCTCTTTATTTGACTCCTTTATTTTCATGGATAAGGAAGCAGTGTTGTACACACTACACTGAAGACATCCATTAGCTACATATTTAATTGAGTTTGTTAAGCGCAAAGATTTGTTTAAAACTATTTCTAACTTCAGTTCTAATTTCCAGAAAACGGATAAATGGACAATAATAATGAAGTGTGGTCAAGAAACTGAGTTATATCCAAACACACGTCCTATTCTTATGCCCCATATGGTGATGCAGACGTCTCCAAAACCCCACAGGTGGACAAATCTAAACTTGTTTTTATTAAAACAAATATAAATCTGCATATAATAAATAATACTGATAATAATAATAACATTATACTAATCCAGATTATCATGAATAAATTGGAAAAGCCCTCTGAGGTGAAGGAGGCATGGAGGCAGTGGTTTTATATTTATGTAGAAAATAATAATTTTTGTAACATTTTAATCCTTTATTTTTTATATATGTACAGATATTTGTGTGTTGCTGTACATCCTGTGTGTATTAAGCGTTTGGATCTGCATAGGCGCATAACTTTATACCAGCTTTACTTGGTCAATGGCGCAGTCTATTTCAGTTCCTCAAAACAGCAACACACCAATAACGCATCTTAACACACCACCTTTATAGACCAGCACACTGATGAGTCCACAAAGCGGCACATATGGATTTGCTATTTAAACAACGTGGCGCAAAACGTGAAAATTAGGGTTGTGTTGGTCTCAAAATAGCAACACATCGTGCAAAATACATCTTGTGCCTAATTGCGCCGGGTGTATGATAGGGCTCTAGGGGTTTAACCCCAGCATCCTGGCCAAATTTCCCCACTGGCCTCTGTCCACCATGACATCCTAACCATCCCCATATCATAATTGGCTTCATCACTCTGTCTCCTCTCCACCAATCAGCTGGTGTGCGGTCTGGCGCAATACGGCTGCCGTCACATCATCCAGGTGGATGCTGCACACTGGTGGTGGATGAGGAGATTCCCTACCCAAAAATGTATAAAGCGCTTTGAGCGTCCAGAAAAGTGCTATATAAATGTAAAGAATTATTATTCTTATGTTTACATTTTGCATTTTATTTAGCAATGCTTTTTATTTGTTTAAATTTATGTTAGGCCTGTAATCACTCATTTTTGAAGTGTTTTATATTTCACCATTTATTTTATATTTCTACATTGTTAATAAATATAATTAATATGAATCTAAACCTAAAGTGAATAAACCGAACACATATGAATGAGTAAACTTCTGAAAACACACTTTAAAATGTAAAAGAGAAAGAGTCCTTCACATGTGGTTATAATATATAAACTACTAATTGATTAAATTTACAGAAATGGTACTAGGGTGGCACGGTGGCTCAGTGGTTGGCACTGTCGCCTCACAGCAAGAAGGTCTCTGGTTCGAGTCCCAGCTGGGCCAGTTGGGATTTCTGTGTGGAGTTTGCATGTTCTCTCCGTGTTGTCGTGGGTTTCCTCTGGGTGCTCCTCCAGTTTCCCCCACAGTCCAAACACATGCGCAGGAGAATATATATAGGGGAATTGAATAAACTAAATTGGCCGTAGTGAATGTGTGAATGAGTGTGTTTCCCAGTACTGGGTTGCAGTTGGAAGGGCATCTGCTATGTAAAACATATGCTGAAAAAGTTGGCGGTTCATTCCGCTGTGGTGACCCAGATGAATAAAGGGACTAAGCTGAAGGAAAATGAATGAATGAAATGGCACTATATCATGAAATATCAGGATATGAGATTACTAATATTGTGATGTGAGATTTTTGTCATATCGCTACGCCTGACATCTGTTTTTTGCTGTACGATGTATTGCACCAAAATATATTGCGATAAACGATATTATCTTCATCGTCATTTTACATGACAATATAATATCATCACAATGCAAGTACACTCTTCAACAGAACACATCATATTTATTCTTAAGAATATTTCATTTAATTATAGTCAGTTTAATAATGAGGCATTGGAGTCAGAATTTAAAAAACGCATATCCTAAATCAATATTAATAAATGCATGGTTTCTCCTACATTCATTCTTCCATGGCAGGGCGCCACGCCAAAATTCCTCCCGCCATGGCTACATTACAGCCTCTCATTCAAAACATTACATTTTTTTAATAGCGGGTGATAATCGCACCAAAACGTATTAAAAGGTAAGTGAATTATAACAGCGCAAACTTTTCTGTAACCGTAGTAGTGCTGTGCGTCATTTGTTTAACCCTTTAAGGTTACGTGCTGACTTACTGACTGGCTGACTGTGACAGGTGCGTGATGCGTGAGGCCAGCAAACACGACGTACAGCCGTTTCACTTTACTTCAGGACACATTAATACCATTCTGTAGGTCTACTGGACACATTCATTAATATTCCTAGCAACTCTAATAAATGCTGGAGACATACTCGTTACATAAACGCAGTAAATCGCACTTCAGCAGCGTTTATCTAAGAGCGCACAAGAAGATCTGCGCGCTCTTAAAGCGGCTTATATTTGAGGGGGCGTGCAAGAAGTTTTGTGCACGAGCAGAGAAAATCGGCACGCAAGCAAAGAGATTCGCATGCTGTAGGCTATTACATAAATGAGATCTCGACTTCTAATACTGCGCTCACGACATCTGTCATTGAAATAACGCCACAGGTAGTTGGTAGATCTGTGTAAAAAAGGCCTGCCGCCACAGCTGGAAAATATCCTGGAGGAAATGTTAACAAAAATACAAGGTAAAGAGTAACAGAGGCTGCGATATCTGCTACCAGATCTATTTTCAGTCATCAGACACCCACATAAAAATATACAACAGTAATTTATATTAAATACTACAGTGTGTTTTTAACCATACTGACACTGACACCTCCAATAGAGATGTTGCACAATCAGCTAAAATGTTGGTTTTTATCTACAGGTGATATATATTGCATCACCAAAAGTGATTGCGCTCATGTCTATTTGTTGTGCCATAACTCCATATATTGATTATTGTGCATATAATATCGTGCAGCTCTAATTCAAAGCATTATAAAGTATATACTCTGCTATAATACATTATCTTTTTCATTCTTACAAGTAAAGTCGGGAAAAAAGAAAGCCCCATGATTCCCAAAGCTAATCTGTGTACACAGGAAAAGATGCCAAACTGAGATAGAACACAAAACGGAGCAAAACAAAACATGAAAGAGCTCACGACGGAGAAGGAAAACGTTGAAAGGCACGCGAGGGAATCACAGACAGCACACAGGAAAAACAGTGCGACTCCTGGAACTAAAGCAAACTACTGTATACAAAGCACATGTAAATGGCCAGGAATGTACAAGAGGCCACTCTTCAATACAGGCCTGCTATTTTAAACACATTAAATCTGTCATTTATAGCACATACAGCTGAAGTCACAATGATTCGTCCTCCTGTGAGTTTTGTTTTGTTTTTTTAAATATTTCCCAAATGATGTTTAACAGAGCAGGGGATTTTTCACAGTATTTCCTATAATATTTTTTCTTCTGGAGGACGTCTTATTTGTTTTATTTCGGCTGGAATAAAAGCAGGTTTCATTTTTTAAACTATATCAAGGACAGTGTTAGCCATCTTAAGCTATCTTTTTTTGGAATGTCTACAGAACAAACCACTGTTATACAATGACTTGCCTAATTACACTAACTTTAACCTAACTAAGCTTTTAAATGTCACTAAGCTGAAAACTAGTATCTTGAAAAATATCTAGTAAATTACAGTAGTTCACCTTTCGCAGGTCACTTTTTTTGTGTGTGTGCAATTTGACATGCTTTTTTTCAGTGCATTGTGTTCCGCGTCCTGACTGGCTGTACACCATATCAATAGGGACGGGTATCTTTAAGGTTTTAACGGTTTACTATTTTAATCGATTCTACTTAAAGGTCACCTATGATAAAAAATCTACTTTTCAAGCTGTTTGGACAGACATATGTGCATGTATGGTGTATAGAGCGTCATATTGGGGTGATATAAGCACACCCAGTGCTTTTTTTCAATTTAACAACATAAAAAACGGTGGACCAATTGGAGCGGTTTTCAGATCGACCGCAACTTTACGTAGGAGAGCGGTCCCCCCGCCCACCAATATTGATTGACAGGCGCGTCATCATATCCTCAGTTTGTTGATTCACGTCCGCCATTTTCAGCGTGAGTCGAAGCGATATCACTAAAGGAACACCCTAGCTCTATTTTTAGATGCAAGACTCATTGGGCTCAATACAAGATCAATATTCTCCACATTATTGCTCTAATCGGAATTATTGGTTGTATCTTTAGGTAGGTTTGCAAACATGTGTACTTCTCATTGAGTCTACCTTATACTTCAGCCATTTGCATTTCTCGCGATCCCAGAAGCTCCCTGTGATCTTAACTAGCATGTGTTTTAGAACTCTAAACATCGGTTTCTATCAGGGTACACTCAAGTCGACGGCTGGGCGCCGCGGACCGCTACAGAAACCTATGTTTAGAATTCAAAAATGCGTGGCGCGACGATTCGGGACACTTCATGTTTCTGCCGCGCCACAGAGAGTGTCTGGTGTGCCGTGTCGCGGCTTCGAGCGGCGCATCCGGTGCCTCAGTCAAAGTTAATTCAGTGTGCGTGGTTATTAGTTTCTGTGTACAAGCTCGGCACTTGAAACTAGCACACAGTTGGCTGTAAAACTGTACAAAGACACAAATGATTTTGTACTCTCTGCTTGGTCTGTGTCCGAGTCGTACATGTACGACTGAATGCTGATCCTCTCCTCCTCCTTTCAATCTGCCTGTCTGTGTTGCAAACACAGAGCGGGTGAGCTCATGGCTCCGCCCCCTTGTTACGTTGGCGGGAAGCCGAAACTAATTTACATGTGAAGCAACACACCCCTAAATCAGCGAACTGTGGACACGCCCCCAACATGACACTTTTTAATACATTATAATAAAAAAATCTGAATTGTGTTTTAAACTGAACCTAAACTGGCACACTCAGAAGAGCCATCATATTAATATTACATCATAAGGAAGAGGTAAACTATGTGCCCTTTAATGGTTCGGTACTTTAACAGTTCTCTTATCGGTATTTTTTAAGGTGTTTTTTATTTTTTATAAAAAACACAGAACAAATTGAGCAGAATTAACAACACTTTGTTTTATTATTACGTTTTTGTTTTATCATGTACAATGGTTTGAAGGAAAATAACACTCAGTTTTTAACCATTCTTCTGGAGAAAAATAAACATGCTTGACTTTTCTGGCAGAAATCAGGATCTTTCTTGGTTTATTGTGCTCCCTGCAGTTGAAAATACCCTCTTTGAGTTGCAAAATGCAGTTAAATATTCAGATAATGTTTATGATTTTTCATTAACGCATTCACATAAATTAGTTGACTGCGTTTTGGGAGTTAACTGTGTTTTTAATACAGTTTTGGACCATCTTGCAATATAAAAATAACAGTTTTTTATAATTTCTTAATAAGCTTAGTTTATTTTTAGGCTATTCATAGGCTCTATTTGTAAATACTATATATAGCATATTATGTTCTCTAACACCAATTACTCTATTGCCTTTAAACTAAGCATCTGCCGCTCACAACTGGAGGAAACTTGTGTGTTCCATTTTAAAAATGTTGCTTTAATTAGCAAGGATGCATTCAGACTGGTACGCTTGATAGTCCAGTTAATCCAGTCTGTTGAGACAAAGTCTCATGAGTTCTTCTGCTGTATCAATGAATTAAACGGTTGGTCATGCTACAGGTTTCATTCCATTGATACTCACTGGAGACCAGAAAAAAGCAAACTTCAGCATTTCGAAAATATAGAGTAAATTGCATAGAGTCTAGAGTGCCGACTGCAGTTAAAAACTAGCCTAGAGTGCCGTCTGTTGTTAAAAATTATATTAGAGCGCCATCTGCTGTTAAAAACTATATTAGAGCGCCATCTGCTGTTAAAAACTATATTAGAGTGTCATCTGCTGTTAAAAACTAGCTTAGAGTGCCATCTGTTGTTAAAACCAGCCTAGAGCGCCATCTGCTGTTAAAAACTATATTAGAGTGCCGTCTGCTGTTAAAAATAATATTAGAGCGCCATCTGCTGTTAAAAACTATATTAGAGTGCCGTCTGCTGTTAAAAACTATATTAGAGTGCCATCTGCTGTTAAAAACTATATTAGAGCGCCGTCTGCTGTTAAAAACAATATTAGAGTGTCATCTGCTGTTAAAAACTATATTAGAGTGCCGTCTGCTGTTAAAAACTATATTAGAGCGCCGTCTGCTGTTAAAAACAATATTAGAGCGCCATCTGCTGTTAAAAACTATATTAGAGCGCCATCTGCTGTTAAAAACTAGCCTAGAGTGCCATCTGTTGTTAAAACCAGCCTAGAGCGCCATCTGCTGTTAAACCCTGATTTCAGAATACATGTATATACAGATGGATAATAATGCACTTTCGAATTTACATTTCTTAAACAATTTTTTGCCAAAGCTCTAATATCTTAACATTGTGGATGCATTATACAGTACACTAAATAGTTTTGTTTTAATGACAGTGTGAATTTTGTGTGCTCAAAAACCTAGTGAGATTAAAGCTTTGTGTTTTTTTCTCATTGCTTTATGATTGATTGTTTTAATTTTCATTTATTCATGTGTTTTTATTGTATATAAAAAACGCCTCATGTCTCAAAAACTTTGGATGGAAACAGTACAAGTGACACCTCTAAATAACATGTGGTTTATCACTACAGGAGTCTTTTTTCCCCTCACTGAAGAGCAAAATCCAGATGTGATTGTTATCAAAACAGACCCAGACAGAAGCAGGTCAAAGCGGGAAGATACGATCACACTGAATCTCCATATACAGAGCAATGAAACCCTTTCTTTCCATGTGCCGGCACGCTTTGTTCTCAGTTTTTTGTTTTATATGCTTATTTGCAGTAAATGTGCTGGATGTGGGTGAACATGCAAACAATTACGTGCTGACAGGTAAACGTGCTGATGTTCACTCTAAACTAAAATAAACAGGAGTAATTGAGGATAGAGGAATTAAATAGACCAATATGACGAGGAGCAGCACAGAGGGATGAGGGTAGGTGAAAGAAAGGTGAAAGAAGCAGCGCATTTCTAACATTCTCTACATTTCAGCCAGCGAAGATGAGAGATGAGGCTTGTGTTAACAATGTTAAGTCACTGACGGACAAAAGCATGTGTGTGTGTGTGTGTGTGATGTTGGATTAAATAGAAAGTGAAAGCAAAGAGAAAGAGACGTTGTTATATGTAAACAGTATATCCATTTGCTCGGATCGGGACTTGTAGAGCTGCGCATCGATGGATTTGCTCTTCAGTGTTTGGACTTTCAGCAGTGAATATTAAACCACCCTGAACTGAACTAAACTGAACTTCAACTCTGAAAACTGAACTGACACAGTTTCAGTCTACTAGAAATTCTATGTTAAGCTGCTTTAAGACAATTTACATGATGAATTGAATTAAAAATAAAGATGAATCTGAATATTAACCTCTTAAACCCCAGTGCTATTTTGGGATTTCCGCCTGGATTTTGCCTACCCAAATTTAAAAGCTTCCCAAATCCACATTCAGAGGTGTAAATGCAAAAACTTGGTATCATTTTAAAGAAAACCCTTTGACTTTTCATAAAACATTACTGAAAGTGTTTAAAACAACTGTATATGTTGTCTGTGTTATAATAAACACCTAAAAAAGAGGTGCTTTTTATATTTTTTGTTATAAACTCAAATTTGAAAGTGTATATTTTAGGTTGTGTGTGTTCTAGCTTGCTGTGATTAATTTTGGTGGTTCCTGCACATGTCTGTAATCATAGGAAAAAAGAAAAATGTCTCTACCATGATCTATGCAAAAGTTACTGTATTCCCACTGATGAGAAGTGCTATACAAGCCACAGGGATCGATTATTGTTTTCATACTATATATGAAATTATGGCCCGTTTCCACTGAGTGGTACGGTACGGTTCGGTTTGGTACGCTTTTATGGCCGTTTCCACTGTCAAAAGGCGCACCGAACTGAACCGTACCGTACCAGTTTTTCAGCACCCTTTCGAAAGGGTACCAAACACGAGAAAGGGTACCAAAAGGCGGAGCTAGACGCGCAACTGAACGCTATTGGTTTACAGAGATACGTCATTTGCTTGCGCAACAAGCCAGAATGAAAACAAAAACCCGCCATGTTTAAAATACACAGCGAGAGATTACAGCGGAATTATATATACATATAACAACGAGCCATGGTCGATCCGGGCTCAAACAAACCTTGTCCTTGTCTTGATGAACAGCCACAAAGCCAAACTTCTTGAGCTGATGATAAAAACGTGCGCTTGATTATTGACTTCCTTATTCTTTTGTTTAATCAAACATAATTCACTGTGTTTGGACCACGTCAGACATATAAAAGGATTACTTATGCACATCACCTCAAAAACAGAGGAGAAATGTTCCTTAAGCGCACAGCAGAAGGTAAGAGATGACAGCTGTCTGTGCTATCTGGGGCTGCTTATTGATCATAAATGTATTGTTTTCACTTCTACGCCATGGAAACACCCCAATTCATTCGACAACTGTTTGATATGTGAATTTAATTCAGTAAAATGAATGCTAGAACCGTATGAGCACCGGCAAGAGCTTTCATTTAAGCTATAACTTGTACATGTGTCATATATGAACCATATGAAAAATATGAAAATGAACCAACGTTCAATACCCAGCTCAGGTATCCAAAATACTGTGTATTTAAGTGTAAATAACTTTTGTACAGTAGAATAAAAACCAAAGTGATGCATATGTGCATAAAATATAGATTCTACACTTTCAAACAAAACTACTTAAGGGGGTCTGGTGCAATGCTAGCCCTTTAAATATTAAAGTGAAAGTCGATGAAGTCACGCAGAGTTTAAGTGGTAATAAAATAAGGTTCCTACATTTTCAACACAGTCTTGCATAGCTATCTTGACAAGCTTCCTTAAACACATTTTCCTGCAACTTAACAAATTATACACCATCATATTCCTCAAAAATTTAGAACGAGGTAAAAAAAAAGGGCATATTGAGTGTCGTGTTTTTATTTGGATGCAGCTCATTTTCAGCTGCCAAATATTATGGGCAGAAAAAAACGGGAAATATTCATGATGTGAGCATTAACTCAAACCGAATCCTCCACAGAAACGTATCTATTTCATACACTTCTCTGGGTTTCAGGAGAAGAAGAAATTGTATATAGCACAGCTTTTCGGTGTCCCGTACGAGCACATTTTCACCATTTTCTATGTTAATCATCGATGTTCCACTACTCCGCCTGGTTAGTCTCTACTGTTTGCTTGATGGACAAGAAGGCGGAGAGTGACAGGGGGGGCACAGAATGTTGCATTATGATTAGCTGGATCGCCTGTCAATCAAACTGCATGCAATGGGTCAATTATTACTAAGCATACTTGGTTTTTTTTCAGTCAAGTGCAAAGTTTGTATAATGCTTTATCATGAGTGGGACGGGGTAAAATGTGAGACAAGAACGCAATGATCAAACATATCAGTCAAGAACATGTTAACATAGGAAAATGCATGCAAAACAGAGCATTCAACAGAACTACTGCTGTATATTTGAGATTCATGATGGTGACTGGCTGACAAGTGCTGTTAGTGCAAATCTCTACTAGCCGGGCTTCCAGCTAACTCTATCAAACCTCTTCAGCTGTTTCAGAACGCAGCAGCACGAGTGGTCTTTGATGAACCCAAAAGAGCACATGTCACTCCGCTACTCACCCGTTTGCACTGGCTGCCAGTTGCTGCTCGCATCAAATTCAAAGCTCTGATGTTTGCTTACAAAGCGACTTCTGGCTTTGCTCCTTCTTATCTGCTCTCACTTCTGCAGATATATGTGCCCTCCAGAAACTTGCGTTCTGTGAATGAACGTCGCCTCGTTGTTCCATCCCTAAGAGGGAAGAAATCACTTTCCCGAACTCTCACATTCAATCTGCCCAGTTGGTGGAATGAACTCCCTAACTGCATCAGAACAGCAGAGTCACTTGCTGTCTTCAAGAAACCACTAAAAACTCAACTATTTAGTCTCCACTTTCCTTCCTAATCTTAACTGCCTCTCTAGCTATACCACTAACTGTACTCTCTCTCTCTCTCTCTCTCTCTCTCTCTTTCTCAAAAAAAAAAAAAAAACATAACTAATGCTTCTTACACTTAACACACCTGAAACTTGTCTATAGCACTTGTTCACTGCTGCTCTTATTGTTGTGTAAATTGCTTCCTTGTCCTCATTTGTAAGTCGCTTTGGATAAAAGCGTCTGCTAAATTACTAAATGTAAATGTCTAAATGTAGTGTCTGTTAATAACAGCCTGCTCTTGGTGTTAGATTTGTAATAATTTCTAAGTGAACTTTTAAAATTGAAGAGCTAAGAAAAAGCTGTTTCACGTGATATATATATTGATTATTTTCAATCTAACGATAGAAAGTTTGTACAAAACATGCCTTTATATGTCATGTACCCATTCTCTAAAAGATATTTAACAACTAAATTATACATTTACACCACTTAAAGTGTACAGCATATGGATTAAAACGTTCTTTAAAGACATGGTTTATAAAGGAAAAAGTAATCTACATCATTTAGAATATTTAGCTTTATTTTTAAATGATTATCTAGAATTTATTATCTTTAAAAAATATTGTCATACTGCCTAGACAGAGAATTAGGTTATAATTACATTCATAAATGCATGTAATAAACATTATGTAGTAATAATTGATTTTAAAAAATAAAAAACGAATTCAGCCAGCATGGAAAGACAACAGAATTGCATTTAAATACACAAACAAACCATTTCACCAACTTGAGAGTCAAAAAACTACATTTTAAAAACTGCAATTTGTTCTAGTATTTAAATGCAATTCATTTGGGCCTTTTCACACTGATTTGATTGATTCGATTAAATAGGGCTGCACAAAATTATCGTTATCGCAATAATAGTATATGTAATATGCGTATGGGAGGCCTGTGTGATAAATTACATTTATTTTATGCACTGGATGTTTATCTAAATTTGACCAATCGGAGCGGGCCTCATACTTTGATCAAACCGAATTCGATTTTTGTGATAAGAGGCACATTTCTGAATGGTTTGCTTAAGGCCACGAGCGTTTTCTGTGCTGCTTATGCACCCTGCGCGCCTCGTGTTTTAACCACCTACTGTGCCTCGTGTTTTTGTTGTTGCGCTCTGTGCGCCTGCAGTTGAACTAAAAGTCAACTTTGAGCGGAAAAGTGGGGTTTCCGTTGAGGTGACAGCAGTGTTTGTGTTGTCAAGATGACTACGGAGACTTTTAAAGATGGAGGAAAGACTTGTGGTCGCTGTTTCGAGTTATCCAGAGCTGTAAGAATTTACAAATCTTGAATAACACATTTATTATTAAATATTACAATTATAACAATATCAACAGCAGTGCTTGCGCACAATACACAGCTGATTCAGTGGCTGCCTAGCAACATAAAAACGATTCTCAGAACGAATCGGCTACGTGCTGTCTTTATCCACTCCGCCCAGTAGTCGCTGTTACATTGGATGGAGTTGGATGGAGTTTCCCAAAAAAGAACCCAGAGCTGAAAATAAACACTAATGGACGAAGTTGAGACGAGAGAGGAAAAACAGCCAATCAGAGTCAGAATATCTGCTGAGGTTTTCCCTCATAGTGTTGACTGAATGTTTGCACCGTGACACATTCTTTTAGTATGAATTAGAATTAATTAGAGCTGAAAAATATCCTTTAGTTCTTTAATATCATTATATAAATAAATGATTTAAAAACAGCTTATAAAAATATCATTTTTGTAGGGAAATGTAATATCGTAAGAAATATCATTATTGCAATACTCAACAACAACATTGCATATTTTTTCATTATCATGCAGCCCTTATTCTAATGTATTTCTTTATTATATTTGCATATTACATGAGCATATTGCATTGAAAATAACTACTAATAAAGCCATTTTCCTGAGATGCATTACCTGAACAATCAAAAATTACCCATTCGGACATTCAATTCCTTACATAATTTTCCACAGTACTGTATGCTTATGTGTGCAAATTACAAAGCCAAATCATCTGGGGGGGAAAAATGACATAAAATCTCCTCTTCCCACTCTCGCTGAATCCTTGAACTTTAGAAAAGGCCAAAACAATCTCCAACTCATCGTCTACAGATTTATCTGTCCTCATTCCACATTAAGCCATAAAGTTCAGGCCAGTTTCTCCTAGAGATTTACAGCTACTGATACAGTCTTCACTAAGGACAAATTGAGCATCGATAGAGCAATGTGTGTATCCGCAATAGTCACATCCCAAGATTAGATTATTTATACATTCATTCATTCATTTTCCTTCGTCTTAGTTCCTTATTTATCAGGGGTTGCCAAAGCGGAATGATCCGCCAACTATTACAGCATTTAATTTGCACAGCAGATGCTCTTCCAGCTGCAACCCAGTACTGGGAAACACCCATACACTCTCACATTCACACACACACTCATATATTCGGCCAATTTAGCTCATCCAATTCCTCATAGCGCATGTGTTTGGACTATGGGGGGAAACCAGAGCACCCGGAGAACATGCAAACTCCACAGAGAAATGCCAACTGACCCAGCCGGGACTCGAATCATCGACATCCTTGCTGTGAGGCGACAGCGTTAACCACTGAGCCACCGTGCCACCCTAGACTATTTGGTAAAGATTAAATATATACCTTTTTAATTTCAGGGTATCTGTAGGTTTCTGAGAATTATATTTAAGACCTTTTTGCTAGCTAACAGAACAAAATTTAAGACCATTGTGAAGTATAATCATTTTATAGTACTCAATTTACAAAAAAACAACTAATTAATTACCATATTTAACATTCTTTATTATATAGAAAGAGTAAAAACAGTCCTGACTAATCTTTAAACTGACTAATAATAACTTCTGTTTCAAAACTGAAACAAATCCTCTTTACGGTGTCGGTTCGATTGCATTTTTAAGACCTTTGAAACAGATTTAAAACATATTAAGACTAATTAAGGCCTTTAATTTGTACTATGGAATTTTTAAAGATCCCCAGACACCCTGATACAAAGACGTCCATTTTATTTCATATAGGATTGTTCAATTTCAGTACTTAAATACTGTTACACTCCCCAGAAAACCATTAAGCACTGTTTAATTCACTTTTACTTTTGCTCTATATGCTTGTGATTTATTCTAATTTATGCAGATGCACAGCATAGAAAAACAATGGATCATCCCTGTTGATCTAAATGAATAAAATCTTCCTAAATAGAGCTGTTCAAATCATCTGGTGAAATTAACTGTATATTGCTGTATGAATATAAAGTCAGAACTATTAGCCACCCTGTATATTTTGTCCCCAAAAACATAATAGTATCAATAACTCTTTTCTAATAGCTGATTTCTTTTATCTTTGCCATGATGACAGTAAATAATATTTGACTAGATATTGTTCAAGACACTAGTATTCAGCTTAAAGTGACATATAAAGGCTTAGCTAGGTTCATTAGGTAAGTTAGGGTTATTAGGCAATCATTTTATAATAGTGGTTTGTTCTATAGACCATGGATTCCCAACTGGTGGGCCACGGACGACTAGTGGGCCTCAGCGATCCTGCATTAACTAAAATTTCTACTCGAATTTTTGGATTTCATTATTAATATGCTACAGTAAAATTATCGTAATAATTCTCCTGTTCTCTGATTGATTACTTCAAACTTCATGATT
Source organism: Danio aesculapii (assembly GCF_903798145.1). Lineage (NCBI taxonomy): Eukaryota > Metazoa > Chordata > Actinopteri > Cypriniformes > Danionidae > Danio > Danio aesculapii. Next base: position 70,842,719 of record NC_079439.1, read on the forward strand.
GTGTCTGTAACTAGTACTCGTCAGTCTGTTCATTCACCAACTATGCGTGAAGTGAAAAGTCTCTCTTTGTGTATTTTTGTGTGAACTATTTAATTTATCCACATAGTTGTCCAAATTAACGTCCTGTGAGTGTTTTATAACAGACGCGCGCCCATACAGGAGGATTTTGCGAGGCTCAATGGTGTTTCTGCCATAGAATGTAAAATAAACTTGCATATGAGCTTCAGACACGCTATGGCGGAGCTGTTCACTGCTCCTGTCAGCGATCTCTCAATAATATCCAGCTGCAAACTAAACCGCCATCATATCGACGCATTTCAACAGATTTAGGGTGTTTTACTGTATTTTACATTTGTCTGTATATTTTTGAATAGTAGATTTAGTAGTAGATATTCAGTCAGTCCAGTTGAAAGCAGAAGATGGTCTTTTGCAATCTCCCTGTGGTTATATATATATATACACACACATACATACATTCATTTAGTTGAAGTCAGAATTATTAGCCCCCCTTTTTTATTTCCAGAATGATTTTTAACAGAGCAAGGAAATTTTCACAGTATGTCTGATAATATTATTTCCTTCTGGAGAAAGTCTTATTTGTTTTATTTTTTTCATTTTTTTCCAATAGTCTACAGAACAAACCATCGTTATACAATATCTTGCCTAATTACCCTAACCTGCCTAGTTAACCTAATTAACCTAGTTAAGCCTATAAATGTCACTTTAAGCTGTATAGAAGTGTCTTGAAGAATATCTAGTCTAATATTATTTACTGTCATCATGACAAAGATAAAATAAATCAGTTATTAGAGATGAGTTATTAAAACTATGATTAGAAAAGTGTTAAAGAAATCTGCTCTCCGTTAAACAGAAATTGGGGGAAAAAAATAAACAGGGGGGCTAATAGTTCTGACTTCAACTGTATATATATATATATAACTGTGTATGTGTGTGTATATATGTATGTGTATATATGTGTGTGTGTGTGTGTATATATATATATATATATATATATATATATATAGAGAGAGAGAGAGAGAGAGAGATGTGTGTGTGTGTGTGTGTGTGTGTATATATATATATATACGTACGTATGTATGTGTATGTATGTATGTGTGTGTATGTATGCGTGTATGTATGTATGCATGCATGCGTGTGTGTATGTATGTATGTATGTATATAAAATAGTTTTAGCTTTATATATAACTAAAATTATATTTAATTGGATATTTTTTATATATAGAAGGCACAACAAATATAAATATTTATTAATAAATAAAGGTTTAAATGAGCATTTCATACAAACATTTTAGAGAAAATGTCAGACAGGTGAGCCTTTAAAAATTGATCGGAGAAAGAAGTGGGCCCCGAAGTGAAAAAGGTTAAGAACCCCTGCTAATAATATTGACCTTAAAATGTTTTCGAAAATTAAAAACTGCTTTTATTGTAGGCGAAATAAAACAAATAAGACTTTCTGCAGAAGAAAAAATATTATAGGAAATACTGTGAAAATTTCCTCGCTCTGTTAAACATCTCTTGGGAAATATTTAAAAAAGAAAAATCACAGGAGGGCAAATCATTGTGACTTCAGATGTATATTGCAGCTAAACAAAATATCGCAATGTCAGATTTGTCCAATATCATGCAGGTCTAGTATTCACAGATTTACTCACCTGCAGGCTGAAGCTGCTTTGAGGATTGTGTGGTGGCTCTGTTCTGTGGCCAGCACTCTCTAAAGCTCCTAAAAAAAGAGAACGGGGAAATGTAAACACACACACACACACACAGACGTATATAGAGGGATTTTTCCAGCCTTTCAGATGGAATCTCACCTCGTATCTCCTCATCTCTCAGTCTGCGAATGGCTGCACGAATGAGTTTTCTCTCCTCGTACTCACTGGCGCTGCGCAACTTGAAAGACAGAAGGAAAAACAGAGGGCAAGACACAAAAACAGTAGTTAGGCTGACGTGACTGATATTTAGGCCCACACAGAATGTGCACCCACTGAATTCCACTATGAACAAAAAAATGCTGGTTTATTTCCACAGAATGCAAACTATTCGACACAACTGCGATCAAAGTAACTCCTCAATATGACAGGTTTTGTTTTTTTTTTGTAAAGTTTAGTCATTTTGCCATATTTAAATAATTTCTGCATATCTGTATTACTAAAGGACAACAGAGAAATGAAGATAACTAGATAATAATTTGTTATCTATTAACAATCAAAGCTGTTCCTTTCTGGAAAAAGCAGCAAGTGTATAACACAAAAAGACATGGGTTTGGTGTTATTTATTTATTTTTCTTTCTTTCTTTACAATAACAGGGTTTCTCCAGGTTTTACAAAGTCAAATTTAAGACTTTAAGACCATTATGAATTAAATTTCAAACTTATACAGGAGCTTTTTTTATATATTACATATACATATATTATAGTATATTATATTAAATTATATTATATTACATTATATTATATTATATTATATTACATTATATTATATTATATATTATAGTATATTATATTATAGTATATTATATAAAATTATATAAAATTATATTATATTATATTATATTATATTATATTATATTATATAAAATTATATTATATTATATTATATTATATAAAATTATATTATATTATATAAAATTATATTATATTATATTATATTATATTATATAAAATTATATTATATTATATTATATTAAATTACATTATATTATATATTATATTATAGTATGTTATATAATATTATATTATATTAAATTATATTATATTATATATTATATTATATAATATTATATTATATTATATATTATATTATATTATATTATATTATATTATATTATATTATATATTATATTAAATTAAATTATATTATATTATATATTATATTATATATTATATTATATTATATTATATTATATTATATTATATTATATTATATTATATTATATTATATTATATTATATTATATTATATTATATTTTACTACAGGGTGGGCCATTTATATAACTTATTGGGAATTTCACAACAAAAAAAAAACAATGGTGTGCTTGGTTTTAAACGTAACTTTAATTCTTCATAAGTTATTTACAAGCACCCTCACATATACTAATGTGCCACAAACAGGACGTTAATATCACCAACCATTCCCAATTTATTAAGGTGTATCCAAGAATAAATTATATTTTGCAATATATTGAAGGAGAAAATGGTTATTGAAAATTCCAATAATATTTCACAATGATTAAATTAAATAATTGTAACTTTAGAGCATGTAAGGAACTTTATATATATATAAACATTTTAACCGGCCAAAACTTTTGAATATACTTTATATATTTTATTTGATTATACTTTATTTGAACCTACTTTCTAAAGTATATTCATTATATTTATATTCAATAGGATTGACCATGTTTTTAGGTGAGGAACTATATTATTAACTTACCTAACCTATATTTTTTAGTCATTAAATGCCTTTGAATAACTCCCAACACTCCTGTTTTTATATTTAATGAGTATTTCAAAGAGTGGCCTATAAAGTGTAAGTATATTATACATTTATTCACATTTCGCCAAAAGTACTGCATTAACTACGCAATCTGAATGTGTCCAGAATTAATAGGATTTATACTTTGGTCAATCCTGATTCATTGAGAACAATCCACCCCCCAGCTTTTTAAACACAGAACAATGGGACTTCATTGGCAATGAGCTCACTGGAGTCTTTTGTTACAGAAACAAAGCACTTGCACTGTAGAGACTATAGAAACAAAGAACAGTACAGCATTTGTTTTATGGTTAGGATGATATGACAACATTCGGTCCAGGGCAGAAACCCTTATCAAGCATCTCCAGAATGCTTTGAGCTCAATCTCACTCAGACGATGTTGACAGGAACAACACAAAAACACTTGATATCTTACCAGTCCAGTGAGTTCCTCAATGTCATGTGTGGCCTGAATCTTCCTCGACAGCACGTCTAAGGAAGCCGTCGAGTCAGGACTATAAATACAAATAAAAAAAGTTTAGATTCAAAGCATAATGCCATCGTATCGTATTTTTGATTGAATGCAAATACATTTTATGCTAAAAACCCTTCAGAATAAGACAAATACAGTAAAAAATGGAAACAAATAAACACAAATTATATTACATCAGACATTTTTTACATCAAACGGGACCTATTATACCTTTTTTAACAAGATAAAAAAGGTCTCTGATGCCCCTAGAGTGTGTTTGAGCTCAAAATACAACACAAATAATGTTTTATAACTCTTTGAAACTGGTACTTTTAGGATTTGATCCTAATTGTGGTGTTTTGGTGACTGTCGCTTTAAATTAAAATTAGATTGTGCTCAAAGGGGGCGGAGCTAAAAAAGCCTGCGTGTCAGCATAGCGGCAGATTAAAACATCTAAAACTCCACATTTATAATCCTCTTAGTCTCTGACGTTATGCTGCTTCTATATATAAATATTTAATATTTATATAGATATATAAATATTTCCCAAATTATGTTTAACAGCAATGAATTTTCACAGTATTTCCTATAATATTTTTTCTGCTGGAGAAAGTTTTATTTGTTTTATTTCGGCTAGAATAAAAGCAGTTTAAATATTTTGAAACCTATTTTAAGCTCAATATTATTAGCCCCCTTAAGCAATATATATTTTTGATTGTCTGCAGAAGAAACTACTGTTATACAATGACTTGCCTAATTACCCTAATTAAGCCTTTGAATCACACTTTATGATTAGAAATGGGTTGAAAATAAATCTTCTCTCCATTAAACAGAAACTATAATTCAGGAGGGCTAATAATTCTGACTTCAACTGTATATATGCACAGTTATTTTCCTCCCTGTAAATAAGGAAAGGGAAATAAATACAATAGAATAAACATATGAAACAAACTGTGCTTTAAGCATCTTCACTGAAAGAAAAACACTTATTATATCCACAAAAGTCTTTCAGGTCAAGAGCAGTGAGGGATTTTCTCCTTCTGTTGTTTGATTAATGATAAAAACAGTAGGCAGCAGGAATATTGAGCGCTGTCTCTTTAAGAGCAGTGCGGTTCTGATTTATGGTTTCTCTTTTACATCTTTTGATTCTCAACTCATTTGTTTATTACTTAAATGAGGGTTAATATGAATAATCACTAAACACCGCGTTTTGACACCTTTGCATGTATTTGACCATTAAAGCGCTCACATTAAGATGACTTTAGATGTGTGTGCTCGTCTCTGCTCGTCTCTGAGGCTGAGCGCACACACACAACAGCATGCGGTCTCGCTTTTAAAACATGAATGATTTAAAATGTTTATCAGTAAATGCTGCACATCTCATGCTGTAAACGTTTCATTACAGTACATGCTTTTAGTCATTTTCACATGGAACTGAGCTTTGCAGAGCAACAAATGTGTACGACTGGAAATGGGGCGGTATATGATGCAATAATCGTTTATCTCGATTAATGGTTTTTCATAATCGGTAGAAGCCGAAACCGAATTTTCGATTAATTCCACAGCCTTAAAAAGCACTATAAAAATAAAGATGAACTGAATTGGCTTCGGATCTTAATTAGCAGAACTTTTGTGTTTTTTCTAGCAGGTTTTTGCAAATCAGATTAAGGAGAGAGATTTTTTTTTAAGCATTTCTCCATACCAGCGCTGGTTTTCTTTATCCTCATGTCGGTGTTGGTTGGCACGTCTAAAGCGTTTGCTGGTCAGTGCTGCCTCCATCTCTTCAATCTCACAGCGCCGCAGCTCCCGAATCGCTGTCCGGATCAGACGCCGCTCATCTATGTCCACAGTCTTATCAAGCTGGAGAGACAGAAAGGGAGTCAGAATTATTAGCCCTCCTAAATTACTCACCCTCCGGTTTGTTCGGTTTTGAGTTTTTACTGCAAATGTCACATCCATAATGCTGCAACTGCTCAATACTTTATAAACATTTCTGAATTCGCTTTTGCTCTGATGATGACAGTTTAATATTTTAGAGCAGAATGTGCTTAAATCCCAGCCATTCATTAGCTTCTAGTGAAAAAATGAAGAGAATAAAACCCAGTCCTCCGTTCAACATTTCGTTTAAGTCAGAAACACACCACAACACTGACTTTCGGAAATTCTGATTCCTGTAGGCTTTAAAGAGCCCATATTATGGGTTTTTGAAAATGCCCTTCCATGTAGTGTGTAACATAGCGCTAAGTAAAGTGAAATATCCAGCTAAGGCTTAAATCTGTAAGTGTACAGTGTTTAAAATTATTGATTCATCTATAAACGAGTCGTCTTGCTAACGAGTCATTAGGTGTTTCGCGATGACGCGGCTACAAAACACAAGCCCCACCAGTAGTTGCGCGCACAAACCCGGGAGATATGAAACCTGCGGCCCCGCCCACTAACACAGAAAAAAGAGACACACACACACAGACGCCGCCGGTCGAATGAAGTCATGCTGTGCTCAGATGGATAATATTGACAGTCTCTACCCAAAGATGAAACTGTGAAGAGTCAGTGGTTGAGGTTTATTCACTAGTGTAAGTAAGTGCGATTAAAATTGTTGCCTCGTTTACTCTAGCTTGCAAATTATGTATTTGTTGTGTTTTTTACTTGTTAACCTGATACAGTACACGCGGTTACTCTTTATATTCTCTTATCGCATGTAAAGCCACGTCGAAAACGTGACGCGTGACGCTTTGTTTACGGATTTAACGTTAAAGGCTTTTGTGAGCTCGCGTTCCACTGCCGTTTGTCGTTGATATGGCCATCGTAAGCTAGGAGACTCGTGCCGATCTCCCTAGTTCTTCTGAGGAGGAGTGTAATGTGTGTGTGTGTTTGTTTGTGTGTGAGAAAAAGACCAGGTAGAGTGTGTGACGGCTAGGGGCTAGGAGACAGGAGACTCGTGTCGATCTCCCTAGTTCTTCTGCGGAGGAGTGTAATGTGTGTGTGTGTTTGTTTGTGTGTGAGAAAAAGAGCAGGTAGAGTGTGTGACGGCTAGGGGCTAGGAGACAGGAGACTCGTGTCGATCTCCCTAGTTCTTCTGAGGAGGAGTGTAATGTGTGTGTGTGTTTGTTTGTGTGTGAGAAAAAGAGCAGGTAGAGTGTGTGACGGCTAGGGGCTAGGAGACAGGAGACTCGTGTCGATCTCCCTAGTTCTTCTGAGGAGGAGTGTAATGTGTGTGTGTGTGTTTGTTTGTGTGTGTTTGTGTGTGAGAAAAAGAGCAGGTCGAGTGTGTGACGGCTAGGAGACAGGAGACTCGTGTCGATCTCCCTAGTTCTTCTGAGGAGGGTTGTGTGTGTGTGTGTGTTTGTGTGTGTGTGTGTGTGTGAGAAAAAGGGCAGGTAGAGTGTGTGACGGCTAGGGGCTAGGAGACTCGTGTCGATCTCCCCAGTTCTTCTGAGGAGGGTTGTGTGTGTGTGTGTGTGTGTGTGTGTGTGTGTGCGTGTGTGTGTGTGTGTGTGTGTGTGTGTGTGTGTGTGAAAAAAGCCTTACACTATGAAGCGTGTATGCACTGTGACTACTTTTATATTGTTGATTTGCAGCTGGGCATTTCACTCTGTCTCGCGCTGAAGCCTGTCACTGACGACCAATCGCAGCAGGCTGTCATCGGTCCAATCAGCGCAGATTAGCTTCGCGCTGAGGAGGGGTTTGGGAACAAATGAATCGCTGAACGATTCATATGGGAGTCGCTGGGATAATTAGGTAAAAATAAATGCAGATTATAAGACCATAAAAGTGTTTTTTGACCTTGCATGCATATTAGACTGTTGTTGGAGACCCTTACAACCTAAATATGACCCTATTTCATGTATAAAATGGGCTCTTTAAATAAACAAACACACTGTCAACACCAGGGATTACACAGATCACACTGTCGAAGCTAACTATATTCTTCTCCTAAATTAAACCAAAAAGCAATATTTCTCAGCATTATTTTCCCTGAGTACTGGAAAACAGTCTGGGAATGTGTGCCGTCATTCTCTTACTCTCATTTCTTTCGCCATTATTCAGCTTTTTGAAGTTGGAAGAAAAGGCGATGACAGCATGGAGAAACAAATGGAAAAAGCAGCATTTGGCAGCTCAGCGGCAGCGGCTCAACACTTTCTTTTAGGTATTGCTAATGCATATGCACAGTAGAGTTTCCCCTTACCGAATTCCCTGATTATGAATACAGATGGAGACCCAGCAGACGAGCGCCACACAAGCATGAGCATCTGGTACTAACAATCGTCTTGGGTGGTTTGATGATGCCCAAGTGTACAATAGCGACTACAGGTGTAATCGTGGTCAAACATGTCTTGGAGATGCATTATAATTCAGTCGCTCAAAGATATGCATCTGGTGGAAGTCCAAATCGAAAGGAAATCAAGACAATATAATGTATTGCAGTTATTGTGACATCACCAAATGGAAAAGACCGAGGTTATGAATACAGTCAAACCTAAAATTATTCAGACACCAGACCGGATATTTTGGTCACACTTTATTTGAAGGTTCAATTTTTACTTTTATTAAACCATTAACTATGACATTTGCCTCAATAAACTGGTCATTTACTGCTTATCAATAGATTTTAATGTAATAATTGGGTTTAGGTATTAATGTTGTCACCATACTGGAATTCGGTCGCAATCAGTACTGAAATTTTAATTTACTCACTGAATACAAGTTACTCACTGAAGCTAAGCAGGGCTGAGCCTGGTTAGTACCTGGATGGGAGACCACATGGGGAAACTAGGGTGGTGTTAGAGAGCCCAGCAGGGGGCGCTCAACCTGTGGTCTGTGGGAGTCCTAATGACCCAGTAAAAGTGAAGAGGACACTATACTGTCATATTATTAATTATTGTTATTATTATTTCCTTGTATTTGTATTTAAACCTACATGTACAATTGCATATTTGTTTATTTTTGGCTAAAGGGACCGCTATCCTGCTGTTGGGTTGATATGGGTTTGGGTTTTGTATTGTTGTTGTTTCTCATTTGAAAACTGAAAATCAATAAAAAAATATCTAAACCAAGATACTGAAACAATGTAGCCAGGGTGATGTGAATGAGGTTATAAAGTACACTGTTCCCGTTGGAGATTTACCCGACGTGTTTGTTTTCCATATCAAACTTGCGAAGTCTGAACTTAAGGAAAGGGAGCAGGACTGAACTTTGTGCACTTAATATTGAGGAAAAAGCCACAATCAGGTGAATATCTGCAGCAACTCCTCCGTTTTCAGATGTCTCCGTCTTACCCCATCCACACTGACACGCAGCAGCATCGTTTTAAAACCAAAACGGCCTCTTCAGCATTTCCAAATTGCTTCCTTTTTGGGGCTCAAAACTCTGGGGGAGTGTGGACAAAAGGCATAACCGTCGAAAAACGTATGCGTTCGTTTTGAAACTAAAACGTATTAGTCTAAACAGGGCCTTAAATTGGAGGTGGAGGGGGGGGGGGGGGGGGTTGGGGGGTTCTTGAGCGGACGGTTGGGGGCTCAATCAGCATGCCAATCCAGGTCAGGAAGCAGTTAGAGCATGTTTTGGACTGAAGGCTCGCGGTGCTCCCCTCTCCTGCTACCCACCATCGGCACTCCACTCCCCACATCGGACCTGCATGAACTGGGACTACGGCTGCACAACAGACACTATGCCCCTCACACCCTGCACTTCCTCCCCCCCCCTCCCCTCACTGTAAATAAACAGCCCTTCAGGGATTTCTCTTTCTCTGTGATCTCTCACCTGCAACATAGCGAACAAACTGTTGTAATGTGATAAAGGTTGAAAGTTTATGGACAGCCCAATGAGTCAAACCTTTTAATAATTATTCATCCAGGAAAACATACTGCAGTTTCACTTACTTTGGAAAAAATGTCTGCGGGACATGAGGAAGAGATTGAAGGAAACTTTCAATTACTCTTGATAAACAAAAGAAGCAAAAGCAGAGAGGAAAAAGGAGAGAGGGAAGAGAGAAAGAGAATAAAATAAGATGTTCATAAAAAGCTGATTGTTAAATATATAGTTTATTATTAACATTTGTTATTATTATTGTTTTATCCTAAAATAAATGTAAATTCAATGTTAAATGTACAGTTTGTTCTGATTTATTACTGTTATTTTTTTACTACTATTTACTGTGTTTACTATGTTTTTATATATGTTGTATATGTTTTTGTATTGTAAACTTCATTAATGGTTTGGCAATACATTTGTAATGTCAATAAAGCCACATTTTAATAAAATTGAGAAAGAGAGAATGAGAGAGAGAGAGAGAAAAAGAGAGAGAGAGAGAGAGTATTGTAAATATACTGATTATTATTTATTTTTACAGTTTTATCCTAAAATGTGGAATTTGATTGTTAAATGTGTAGTTTATACTGATTTATTATTTTTTACTACTATTTAATGTTTACTATGTTTTTATTTATACTGTACATGTTCTTTTTAATGTAAACTTTATAAATGCTTTAGCAATACATTTGTAATGTCAATAAACCCAATTTTGAATTAAATTGAGAGAGAGAGAGAGAATATATCTTGGAATAATATGATAGATTATTTATATTTTATTTATTTATTATTAATATTTTTATTTATTATTATTTTTATTAATTTATTTATATTTACTACTACTACTATGTGTGTACTGTTTTTTTATTATAGATGCATGTTACTTACATATATAATAGGTGAGAGAGATTTTATTTATTTTTAAAACTTACGTTAGACATCAATATTACAAGAGGTACATTTTATTCAAGGCATTTTGTAAATATTAGTTTATTATAATAGTAATATTGTAAAAATAGAGAGAGAGAGAGAGAGAGAGAGAGAGAGAGAGAGAGAGAGAGAGAGAGAGAGAGAGAGAGAGAGAGAGAGAGATGTGAATCAGCAGTTCATTCCAGGCTCACTGCGAGTATGCCCTTATAAGGACACAGGCCTCGTAGCTCCGCCCCCAGACTGTGATGGGGTCTGTATATGAGAGGTGAAGGGCCCAGAAAGAGAGCAGGATAATGAGAGTATTAGTGACACACATTCAGGAAGATGAGCGATGACCTGGAACACTTACCGTCTCAATGAGACCCAACATAAACATTTCCAATTCCTGGACGTTACTTCCTTAAAAAAATTCCAGAGGAAATTCGAGTTCTTTAAGGTTATCAAAACAGCCTTAATAATGTGTTATTCAGGTAGCCGTCATAAAAAGAAAATCAGGTTTTCCTTTCCAAAGCAAACTCTCCAAGAATACATTTAATCCCAGCCTTTTTAATAAACCGTCAGAATGACCACACACACACGAACATATTTTGGAAGAGGTTTGATTAGTGGTGAATCCACAAGGTTTATGGTAGTTTCACATGTATTTTTATTAAGCAGACTCCTAAATAATTGAAGGCGGACGTCATATGTGAAAAAAATAGTACTATCTGCTGGTTTGAAACGTCCAAATGACAGAATATAGTTTAATCCACAAGTTTAACCAAACTAAACTACCTCTAATTCCTCTTAAAAGTTTACTAGCTCATAAGTCCAGAATTACTTCACAAAGTTAATCCAAACATTCCTGATCGATGCGTAAAATGCATTAAAGAAATAGGATCTCGATGTCATTGTTTATGGAAGTGCCCTTTGGTTGAACATGTTTGGGAAAAAAAATTCTAAACTTTTTATCCTTGGTGTTAAAACAGGATAGCTTCACAGCAAAGGTCACTGGTTCGAGTCTCGGCTGGGTCAGTTGGCGTTTCTGTGTGGAGTTTGCATGTTCCCCCTTCGTTTGCGTTCACAGTCCAAAGACATGCGGTACAGGTGAATAGAGTAGGCTAAATTTTCCATAGTGTATGTGTGTGGATGAGTGTGTGTGGATGTTTCCCAGCGATGGGTTGCGGCTGGAAGGGCATCCGCTGCGTAAAACATATGCTGGATAAGTTGGCGGTTCATTCTGCTGTGGCGACCCCAGATTAATAAAGGGACTAAGCCGAAAAGAAATAAATGAATGAATGAATAAAATATACCCAAATGTCCAAAACTGTGCATTCTTAATATTTTTCCTATTACAAGCACTTTTACTAGTTCAGATAAGAAACTGTTAACTTTCTGTTTATTACTGAACATGCAAAACTTATAAGAGCTCGTTTTTGGAAAAATACAGAAAGCGCGCATTTTGGACTTTAGGCAAATTTGGCTTTAGAAAAATTTACCTATATATAGGTTAATTTTTCTAAAGCCTACAAAGGGATCCCAAATTTTGAAAATAGACAAAAAAAAATATGGTCAAGAGAAATTTTTTTTTTAATTAATTGCAAACCTAAATTTAGCAACAATTAACTGAATGCTTAACAAAAAATTTTAAATCCTATGAAACCTACAGGGATTTTTTCTTTCCTGAAATTGTATTTTATTGTTGTCAAATTCATTTTTCAGCATTCCATTTTAATGTTAAAATGTCAGATAAAATGTATTTTTGCATTTTATTTTTTATTTTTAAATATTGTGTTAATACAGTGTGTTTAAGATTTACTCAGCCACATTTTCTGATTTTTTGACAGTGTACCTTTATTACATTGTTAAAATTAAAACAAGTTAGAAAAACAGTGGGGCTACTACTAAAAATAAGGTTTTGTTATTGTTAACATTATAATGGGGTGGCACGGTGGCTCAGTGGTTAGCACTGTTGCCCTTCCTTTTCGCGCTTACCAGCTGACCAACCGCTTCCCTCTGTATGGCATTCCGCCTACAACCAGTTTGTCCCGTTAGCGCGCCACGTACGTCGGCTGATTTGAGATGCAGAGAGGAGTTGATCATGAAGACGGGGGTTTGAGTCCGGTGAAGAGCGGTTCCAGAAAGCAGGTAAGGCGAAAACAGAATCCAAAATATAAAACAAACAAGTGAATAGCAGGGTGAGAATGTGGTAAAATCTGAAAACGTGGTTAAAAAAAAATACAGACGAGGGCTTTTATTTTTTTGGATTGCTTTTGAAACGTGTTGGTTGGGTTTAGGGAAGTGGGTGGGCGGGTCAATCGATAAAAATGGTTGGGTTTAGGGAAGGGGGGGGGGGGGGGGGGGGGGGTCAGCCGATCGTTCGCTCAGTCAGTCAGAAAGTCTGTCAAAAAGTGAGTCGACAGTGGCCTCTGGTGGGTTTACACGAGAACAGCAGGCGCGAATGGCACTCGCGAGGGAAATCTGAGATCTCGAAAAGCGTACACGGCGACTTCTGGTGGGTTCGCGAAAACAAAAACTGCAGAAAAACGTGCCGCCGGGACGTTTATCGCGGTCTCCAGAAATGTCCGTAGAGGTACGTTTTTAAAATGAGCCTGGGTTGAAATTGTCCGTATTGTATGAGTGTGTGTAGTGAATGGGTGTTTCCCAGTACTGGATTGCAGCTGGAAGGGCATCCGCTGTGTAAAACATATACTGGAATAGTATGCTGTTCATTTCACTGTGGTGACCCCTGATAAATAAGGGACTAAGCTGAAGGAAAATGAATGAAAGATATTAGGATTTCTTAGAGAAATACATTGTACTGTACAATATTACATCCGTCACTTCAGCCTGAAGCAAACAACAGATATCATTTTTCTTAAATTAAATTGTTAGAATACCTTAAAGTGTCTCTCTTCATGTGCTCATGTAATGGGTCCTAACATTATTTCGCAGAACCTTTGACTATGGGTCAAGTACAAGTTTGGGAAATCTTGCTGTTTAGAAACTACACTGTAATTATTAAGCAATTCCCCCATCTTCACTTTCTCAACCCAAATCATAGTTTCCCATGAGCAGAGCGCTCAGAGAGGGAATACTAGACATTCTAGCTTGTAGATCGTCATTAAAACTTCAGGAATTATCTAACCCAACACACCTGAACAGCCAGCAGACACCAGATATCAAGGCACTAAACAACATGAATCATTATCCTATAAAGATGCAATAAAACAGGAGCTCCACTAGACAACTCAGCTGGGATTTTCTTTCCAAAGGTCTGATCACCTGAAACCATTCAACTCAAATGAGTTGCACAATCGGAGATAAGAGACGAATAACTGTAGTGATGCAACTGGGTGTGTTCGTAAAAGCTGCATGTACACTGGAGCACACAAAATAACAAGTGTTTATCATTTACTCATCCTCCACTTGTTCCAAACCTGCATGAGTTCCCCAGTACTGGGAAACACTCATTTACTACGGCCAATTTGGTTCATCCAATTCACCTATAGCGCATGTGTTTGGACTGTGGGGGAAACTGGAGCACGCGGAGGAAACCCACAAACTTTACACAGAAATGCCAACTGGCCCAGCCGGGACTCGAATCAGTGACCTTCATGCTGTGGGGTGACAGTGCTAACCAACCACTGAGCTACCATGCCAACTGCATTCAAGTACACATATGTTGAAAATAAACATATCAATACACACACACACACATATATATATGCAGTATATAGACATTAGGGATAGGCGATGTTGACCAATTTGGCATTGTACGATGTCTAATATGAAACATCGCAATGGATGATGGCATCGTCGTCTTAGGCAGCGGTGAATTAATTATTTATGAAGAATTAATTCATTCATAACGAATTATTTATTTGTAGCCTACCGTTTCAACTACCTGACCTGCATGGTCTTTATTTTACCGATAACCAAATCCGAAATAAATAAATAAATGCCGAGTTCAGACTGCATGATTTTCAAAGTAGTCGTGTCACAGATGTTTTCACACTGCATGACTATCTGGGCTAGCATTTGGTTGCTGCTTTGTTTACACTGCAAGATGGATCGGCGACATGGAGCGAGATGGAGCTTTCACACTGCATGACTTTACAATAGGAAGAATCGCAGACAACTTCATCTAAACTACGTCTCACAGCCAAAAACACGTGGTATATCTTTTGTTATTAACTAACGAGAAAGAAGCCTTTAATGGTGTAGAAAATGTATATATCTGCTCACCTGAGTTGCTCACCTGAATTAGCAATTTCTCCTCAACCATGACTCCTAACTTTCTGTATGAAACTTCAAACAGACATTGGTGCTCCTGTCAAACCTCCACTAGTTTTTCCTCCATTTCTTGGGTCCAAATAAACCGAAAATGAGCGCTTTTAACTTCTCCCTCAACCTCCCGCTGGCCTACAGGTACACAAACACACACACACACACACACACAAGCGAATGCTGCTCTATTATTGGCTGTAGGTGATCGCCGATGTTACTTTCAGTCAAAACTCATTTCACACGGCATGATTTGAATCGCCGCAGCTCCAGATATTAAGCACGGCAAATATCTCACAGACATCCGTGACTCATCGGCAATTCACTCAGATCGCGTCTTTGATAGTTCACACTGTAATTGTCACTCACGTGCATGACCACCGATTTGGCTGTGATTTAGCGCAACTGAAGTCATATGCATTATTTTCTAACTAATTTCCGAAAAATGTATCATGCACATAAGTGGGCTGCGTGTTAATTAATCAGTTGCGTAAAAAAACAAAACAATTTGGTGTCAATTCATGAGGTGGTGCTTTGTTCTCTTCTACAAGAAAAAGGAAGAGGAAATGTGTTCATCCAATCCACTGCATGAAGAGGAAGGAGAGTTCACTTCCTTGCCAAAGAGAATGTAGAGCATATTTCAATGCCAATGACAAATTTACGAAAACAAATTCTGAACAGACTGACAGTATGTCAAAGGTATGAACACACACACACGGACGCGCACACACACACAAAACAGCAGCATGAGAAATGTGCGACAGGCACTGAAACTATGGAGCCAGATCGGTCGCAAAACTAATACATTTACAAATTAAAATTCATCCACAACATAATTAACTATTACAAAATCCAATATGTAAGTTCAAACAACGATTAAAAAATACACAAATCCAATTCATAAATTTAAAACACGATTCAAAAATATGCAAATCCAATTTTTTAATTCAAAACACGATTCAAAAATATGCAAATCCAATTCGTAAATTCAAAACACGATTCAAAAATATGCAAATCCAATTCGTAAGTTCAAAACACGATTCAAAAATATGCAAATCCAATTTATAAATTTAAAACACGATTCAAAAATATGCAAATCCAATTCGTAAACTCAAAACACGATTCGAAAATATGCAAATCCAATTCGTAAACTCAAAACACGATTCGAAAATATGCAAATCCAATTCGTGAATTCAAAACACGATTCGAAAATATGCAAATCCAATTCGTAAATTCAAAACACGATTCAAAAATACACAAATCCAATTCGTAAATTCAAAACACGATTCAAAAATACACAAATCCAATTCGTAAATTTAAAACACGATTCAAAAATACACAAATCCAATTCATAAATTTAAAACACGATTCAAAACTACACAAATCCAATTCGTGAATTCAAAACACGATTCAAAAATATGCAAATCCAATTCGTAAACTCAAAACACGATTCGAAAATATGCAAATCCAATTCGTGAATTCAAAACACTATTAGAAAATATGCAAATCCAATTCGTGAATTCAAAACACGATTAGAAAATATGCAAATCCAATTCGTAAATTCAAAACACAATTCAACAATACACAAATCCAATTAATTTGGCAAAAATATGACCGGCGGGGTACCATTGGTGTCGTGACCCGGATGGGATTGAGGTTTAGGGGGATGAGTGTAGCGGAGGTCAGCTAGTGAAGTGTTGTGCAGGTAAACCTCACTCCTCTGACTTATAAAGGTGTTCTAGCGACAGACACTAGAGGCCATGGTCTTTAGCCTCCTTGGTAGAGCAACCGACTCCCATGAGTAAGGTCGCCAGCGGGAGTTACACATGCATGAATTTTATTTTGCAAATGTATTGTTTTTGAGACTGATCTGGCTCCATAAAACAGATACACAATAGGTTTCTCAACCATCCTCCACATTCTTTCATTATGTTACACACTTTGTCATAAAGTGCTCTGTGAGGCGAGTGACAGTATTCTGGATTTTGGCTTTCGCTTGTACGGTGGCTCTGAACTGTCAAAATACCTCTCAAAACTCTTTCCAATGCGAATAAAATACATAAAAATAAAACCCAATTCTAATTCTTTTATGTCGGATAAAAATTTCGGAGGCAGCGTGCAAATGCGATTAACACGTGAGGTCAAATTTATTTTTAAACCTTCGAAAAATTCGCATTTAATTTGCAATGAACTTTAGATACATAAACACAGCCTACAGGTAGACTTTCATGAACTCCTTAAAATCCTTTTGCATTATGGAGATGTCTAATATTTAAGGTCACTTTAGGACACACTTCAGGACTTCAATGATGTGAGACTGTCAGATGTGAATGACTGAACTGAGATCTGCTTCCAAGTCGTATATAAACAGACACCAATTGAAAAGTCTTTTGGGATATTTTCAGGAAATGCCTTCATCAAGTTGAGGAGCACAACTATCAAGACAAATAAACATCTTTAATGAAACACAAACTGAGCTTCAATTTCACAATCCCATCCTGATCCAAAAACTCTTTTTATACGGTGACTGTTGACATCATATATGTACGCATATGTACGTATATATTTATGTATATGTGTATTGATTAGGTTTTATGCCACCATTAGACCCCTTTTTTTTATCTGATTTGATTATTAGGGTATAATGACCATACATAATTGTTCTCTTAATTAGAATACAACCAGAATGTTCAGGTTAGATTGAATTTCCTTTATGGTCCAATTATTTAGGACACGGCGACGCAATGGGGCAGTAGGTAGTGCTGTTGCCACACAGCAAGAAGGTCGCTGGTTCGAGCCTCGGCTGGGTCATTTGTCGTTTCTGTGTGGAGTTTGCATGTTCTCCCTGCGTTCGCATGGGTTTCCTCCGGGTGCTCCGGTTTCCCCCACAGTCCAGACATGCAGTACAGGTGAATTGAGAAGGCTAAATTGTCCATAGTGTATGAGTGTGAATGAGTGTGTATGGATGTTTCCCAGTGATGGGTTGCGGCTGGAAGGGCATCCGCTGCGTAAAACGTGCTGGATAAGTTGGCGGTTCATTCCACTGTGGCGACCCCGGATTAATAAAGGGACTAAGCCGAAAAGAAAATGAATGAATTAATTAATATTTAGGACACTTGAAAGACAGAGAGAAATGGTTAAATTATTGCATCTGGCCTTGAGTGAAATATGCTGGTGGCTCGTGGTTTGGGGCTGCGTTGCTGCCAGTGCTGTTTGGCAATATTGTCTGAATTTACGATTTATTAATGTTGAGTAGTACAGACTTTTAAAGCCATTCCTTCTGACGTGGTTACATAAGTTATGTAATGGTTTTATTTTCGAGCATGATAATAATCCCAAATATTCTACTAATGTGGCAAAAACACACTTGGGAAAAAGAAACTGCTGATGAAACACTAACAGACAACAGGCCTCCACAGACCAGAGGTAAACTTGAGGCAGAATAGGACCACCTGGACAGAGAATGAAACATAATATGACAGCCTAAAATCTAAAGACCTTTTTGAAGAAGAGCTGGGTGATACGGCAAAAACGTCATC
>NC_079439.1:70861720-70926720 GCF_903798145.1 Danio aesculapii
TCGATAATTCTTTTCTATTCATTCATTCATTTTCTTTTCGGCTTAGTCCCTTTATTAATCTGGGGTCGCCACAGCGGAATGAACCGCCAACTTATCCAGCATTTGTTTTATGCAGCGGATGCCCTTCCACCTGCAACCCGTCACTGGGAAACACATACACACTTATTCACACACACATACAGTACATTACGGACAATTTAGCCTACCAAATTCACCTGTACTGCATGTCTTTGGACTGTGGGTGGGAGGAAACCCACACGAACGCAGGGAGAACATGCAAACTCCACACAGAAACGCCAACTGACCCAGCACAGGCTCGAACCCGCGACATTCTTGCTGTGAGGCGACAGCACTACCTACTGCGCCACTGCATCGCCCATTCTTTTCTATATTGAACGATAACAATATATATTTGGATATAAGTTTTCAATGCATCCATTTTTAAAAGAGTATCCCAACCATGACTGAAGGCGAATACTGCTGGTGGGACAGTGAACTGCTGGCGGGAAAGTGAAACGAGCACGCTTAACAACACTGAGTGACACAGCATGTCCTATTTTTGGCCAATAATTTTCAGCAGCCAAAAAATTGGTGAATCTCTAATATCAACACAATAATTATAGATTCCTGCATATTTCTGCTGTGTGATTGGCACATAGGATCAATAGAGTAAAAATGTCCATAGCGTTTAAATTTTATTGCGATGCGATATGATATCGTTAATCGGCCCAGCGCTATTTTGAAGTGTTGAAAGAGGCCTGATATAGAGAGAACATTATTTCAGAAAACTTGTAGAGAGTCTCCCTAAAACTGAGGCCACATTAAACACTGCATTTCTCTTAAAGAATTTTGTTCTGAGAATTTTTGTGTACATACTGTACTGTTTTTCATTTATTTACACACACATATACACACGCACACACACACACACACACACACACACACACACACAGTACCATCCATAAGTTTGGAAACAGTGAGATTTGTTAAAGTGAAGAAAAAAGTTCCTCTGCTAACCAAGACTGCACTTATTTGATCAAATATACTGTAAAAACTACGATGGCCGAGAGAGCTGCAATTTAAAGGGCACATAGTTGACCTCTTTTTTATGATGTAATATTAATATGATGGCTCTTCTGAGTGTGTCAGTTTAGGTTCAGTTTAAAACACAATTCAGATTGTTTTATTATAATGTGTTAAAAAGTGTCATGTTGGGGGCGTGTCCACAGCTCGCTGATTTAGGGGTGTGTTGCTTCACATGTAGACTAGTTTCGGCTTCCCGCCAACGTAACAAGGGGGCGGGGCCATGAGCTCACCCTCTCTGTGTTTGCAACAGAGTCAGACAGGCAGACTGAGAGAAGGAGCAGGAGAGATTCAGCATTCAGGTCGACGGCAGCATTCAGCTCTGACACAGACCAAGCAGAGAGTACAAAATCATTTGTGTCTTTGTACAGTTTTACAGCCAACTGTGTGCTAGTTTCAAGTGCCGAGCTTGTACACAGAAACTAATAACCACGCACACTGAATTAACTTTGACTGAGGCACCGGATGCGCCGCTCGAAGCCGCGACACGGCACACCAGACACTCTCTGTGGCGCGGCAGAAACATGAAGTATCCCGAATCGTCGCGCCACGCATTTTTGAATTCTAAACATAGGTTTCTGCAGCGGTCCGCGGCGCCCAGCCGTCGACTTGAGTGTCCCCTGATAGAAACCGATGTTTAGAATTCTAAAACGCATGCTAGTTAAGATCACAGGGAGCTTCTGGGATCGTGAGAAATGCAAACGGCTGAAGTATAAGGTAGACTCAATGAGAAGTACACATGTTTGCAAACCTACCTAAAGATACAACCAATAATTCCGATTAGAGCGATAATGTGGAGAATATTGATCTTGTGTTGAGCCCAATGAGCCTTGCATCTAAAAATAGAGCTAGCGTGTTCCTTTAGTGATATCGCTTCGACTCACGCTGAAAATGGCGGATGTGAATCAACAAACTGAGGATATGATGACGCGCCTGTCAATCAATATTGGTGGGCGGGGGGGACCGCACTCCTACGTAAAGTTGCGGTCGGTTTGAAAACCGCTCCAATTGGTCCACCGTTTTTTATGTTGTTAAATTGAAAAAACAGCACTGGGTGTGCTTATATCACCCCAATATGACGGTCTATACACCATACATGCACATATGTCTGTCCTAACAGCTTGAAAAGTAGATTTTTACCATAGGTGCCCTTTAAGAAAACACATGCAATTACAAAAACCCCACAAATTAAGAAACGATCTTTATCAGTTCGACAGCACACGTGTTGCAATTTCTCACAACACAAACAACTGAACAAACTGAAGTGTACTTGCATTGTGATGATATTATATTGTCATTCTGGCATTATATAATGAATAGCATAAAATACTCTTAAAATGACAATAATATCATTTATTGTATAAATATATATACATTTCTATACATTTATTTTGGTGCATTATATCATACAACAAAATATAGATTTCGTGACAGGCCTACGTATTAGATTTACATTTCCACACACACACACACTCAAAGATGACTAAATATAAACACAAAGTTGGAGAAAACTCCACATTTTCCACAAGCCATGAGGGGACTGTGACACTCATGACCTCTGAGGAATCGTGTCTCAGAGACATACAAACATTCTGAAGAGGAGAGAGTGGAAAATATTTCAAGGGGGAGATTTTGGGGGAAGTGGTATTTGCAGGACAAACGAGGTGGAAATCTACTTCCAGTGAGAGCCACATATATAATGGACCGTATGGACAGATGTTTGTAGTAGGGTGCTATGATTTCCACAATGCAGAAAAAGTGGATTGGAAACTCAAAGGGCAAAATAAAGACTCAGGTTAATTGAAAGAAATACTGAGATATTATATATTTTTTATTGTAGGGCACAGTGTAAAGTAATTAATAATAAAAAGTAACCATGTATTTTTACAGAAAAAAAATTATTTAATTCTAACAGGACTAAAATGGACTTTCAGAGAAAAAAGTAGTGCGCCTTACAGTTATACCTTTGTTAAATGCTTAATGTTTTTATATTAAACAGAACCATTTATATTGCAAAAATTATAACTAAATGAAAACAAATCAAATGTGGTCCTTATAAAGTATTAATGACTCAAAGATAAGCAGTGAAAGTTTTCCATTTAACATGCGTGTCCTACTTAGGGTGCACTCACACCAGGCTATCCAAACCATGCCTGGGTGTGTTTCCCGGTTCGTTTGACAAGTGTGAGTGCTCCGATTCAGCCCAGGCACGGTTCAGTTGGCCGGTCCTGACGCAGTTGGAAGAGATGTGCCAGAACGCGGTTCGTTTGTGCTTTGGCGCGGTACGCTTGTGGCGTGAGTGCAAGAAGACGAGACGTCACTTTTAAGGGACTGTTCCTTATAGATGATCATTCTAACTGTTCAATAAACGTGAACTGTCATAGTTTATTAAAAATACAACCCCCTCGATGACTTTATGATAACTTATGAGCGTCAAAAGTGGTGGATCTGTTCGACAAAATATTTGACCGTGTCAATGCATGTCAAACAACTAAAAATAATACAAAACGACATAACTAAAGCAATGCCCACTGTCCTGAGCGAGAGTGCTTCTCTTCCTGTTAAACTAAACAGTCGCATCATCGATGACGTCAGTGTGCTCCGGTAAAATGCAATGTGATTGCAGGCCATTGGGGGAGAGGGGAGGGGGGACAAGCGCGCTTTGGCATGGTTCAAGGCAACTGTAGTCTGTACCTAGTGTGAGTACGCCATTATTTTAATAACAGTAAGAGCATTTGGCTGTTTACAGCTGTATTACAGCAATGACATAAGCTTTCTGTATAGAGTTCTGCATGTTTTATATATGTCTTGATACAACCTAGTAGACCACCAAGCTGGTTAAGCTGGTTAAGACCAAACAACCACCAACACACTATGTATAATGTGAACAATAAAAAGCCTAACCACCACCTTTAGCTGCTATGAGCAGATTTTTCCTTTCTCCAAGTGCAACTATATGCAGGAAATATTTACTTTTCCCTACTGCTCTGAAAGCAGGTTTTGTACTCTGTATTAGTGTAGTCCTGCACTGACGGGTAAACAATTTAGCTTTATGAAACTCATGACTGGAGACACAGAAGTGCTTATTGAATCGTTTAGGAAATTGTGGTGTTGTACTTTAGTAAGAATTTTCTATGAAGAACAATCCCGAAAAGCAGCCACTGTCAGTGAGCTTTGACACCACATTTAGCCGGCTCTTCTGAGAGACCATTTATCTGTATCTTTAATAGGGCTGCATGATACTGCAAAAAAATCTGGCATTACAATGTTTTGTTTTGCCACAATATTAATTGCGATATGAATACAATAATTTGAAGCTCAATTTGGAAAGATTTCATTAATTTAGATTCACTGGAATGATCAAGTCTTTTTCGATGCAGTGGTCCTGCATAACTTATAATAAATTACAAGCAAAAATAGATAAATAAACAGTGCTTTATGGTTTTCTGGGGAGTCTAACAGTATTCATGTAAAGAAATCGAACAATCAAATGTAAAATAACATGGTCATCATCCTATAAATAATCTTAAAAAATAGTATCTTTATCTTTTAATCTTAAATAAATGATCTAATCCTGCAATGTAACTATTGCATATACAGACATTGCGATATTGAAGCTCAAACGATATATTGCTCTGCCATAATTTTTAAGAACAATTCTCTCTTAACAGTCAATAATTCAGAGCAATTTGGGACTTCCAATTCAATCTGTTTTTACTCAAATTAGGGCTGCTTGATTATGGGAAAAATCATAATCACGATTATTTTGGTCATAACTGTAATCACGAATATTCAAAACAATTACAGTTAAAGTCAAAATTAATCACCCTCCTGTGAATTTTTTATTTTTATTTTTTATAAACATTTCCCAAATGATGTTTAACAGAGGGAGGAATTTTTCACAGTATTTCACAGTAAAACAATTTAGAGAAAGGCTTATTTGTTTTATTTCGGCTAGAATAAAAGCAGTTTAAATATTCTGAAACCTATTTTAAGCTCAATATTATTAGCGCCTTAAGCAATATATATTTTTGATTGTCTGCAGAAGAACCTACTGTTATACAATGACTTGCCTAATTACCTTAATTAAGCCTTTGAATCACACTTTAATCTGAATGCTTGTATTTTGAAAAATATCGAGTCAAATATTATGTGCTGTCATCATAGCAAAGATAAAAGAAATCAGTTATTAGAAATGAGTTATTAAAACTATTATGTTTAGAAATGTGTTGAAAATAAATCTTTCCATTAAACAGAAACTGGGGGAAAGGGTCGCTAGTAATTCAGAAGGGCTGATAATTCTGACTTCATCTGTATATATGCAGTTATTTTCCTCCCTGTAAATAAGGAAAGGGACATAAATACAATAGAATAAAAATATGAACCAAACTGTGCTTTAAGCATCTTCACTGTAAGAAAAACACTTTAATTATATCCACAAAAGTCTTTCAGGTCAAGAGCAGTGAGGGATTTTCTCCTACTGTTGTTTGATTAATGATAAAAACAGTCGGCAGCAGGAATATTGTGCGCTGTCTCTTTAAGAGCAGTGCGGTTCTGATTTATGGTTTCTCTTTCACGTCTTTTGATTCTCAACTCATTTGTTTATTACTTAAATGAGGGTTAATATGAATAATCACTAAACACAGCATTTTGACACTTATTTGACCATTAAAGCGCTCACATTAAGATGACTTTAGATGTGTGTGCTGTGCTCTGCTCGTCTCTGAGGCTGAGCGCACACACACAGCAGCATGCGGTCTCTTTTACGCTTTTAAAACATGAATGATTTAAAATGTTCATCAGTGAATCCTACGCATCTCATGCTGCAAACATTTCATTACAGCACATGCTTTAAGTCATTTACACGTGGAACTGAGCTTTGCAGAGCAACAAATGTGTACAACTGGAAAAGGGGGCGGTGTATGACGCAATAATCGTTTATCTCGATTAATGTTTTTTGATAATCATTAGAAACCGAAACCGAATTTTCTATTAAATGCACAGCCCTAACTCAAACACATATTAATTAAACAAATGACACTGTCTTTGTCATGTTTTAACACGCTGATTAATCAAAGAGTAAAATAGTACATCAATAAATCATTTTAAATGCACATTTAAATAGCTTTTTAAAAGGGCATCTGCCAAATGTTTTTCTCTCTCTATTTGCCACTTGGTTTTCTCTTACCACATGCTTTTTTCGAGTTGAAAATAAATTGAATATGTTAATTAATAAATGCCATTGGACAGTGCACACATGGGAGGAACCAATCAACTTTCACCTCAAGCTGAGCTAAACCCTCTCTCACTTGTAAATGAAACATGCACTGACACTGTCATTGACAACTATTGTACATTATAGTGGGAGTTTAAAGATGTATGAAGCGACTCAAATGTCGGGACAATCTTAACGTGTTTGGAGAGGGATTGTGGATGATTTATTAGCTTTAGCTGGATTATCACTTTCTTTATAGAAAGGTTTTACAGTAGTTGAGGGGTGACGTTAATGCAGTCAGGCCAGCCAAGTCAAAAAGCAAGATCATAGCCGCCGTTATTTTATTTAGGTCGCTCATAAACTGCATTAGGGCTGTTCGATATTAGAAAAAAATGGGCATTGCAATATTTTATTTTCTACGATACATTTGCAATTACATATTTCACCAGATGACATTATACATACATTAAACATAAATATAATTAATTTGTCTTTAAGTTACAACCATTATAAATTCATGAGTCTGAATGTGTTAAACTGGCTTGAAATGTTAATACAGTCACAGACCTTAAAATCGCATGGAAATTAGTGTTGAGTCGATAGCCGATGCCATCGTGCATCGCAATCCTCCGCCTGCCCCCGTCGCAAACCCGCTCACGGAAAATACACACTGAGGCCCCGTTTACACTAATACGTCTTAAAATGACACTTTAGAACAAAAACGATCCACGTTTACACTGGTGTTTCACCTAGCATTTCGCAACAGCCCTCCGACCACACTGTACTGCTGAAAATGCACATCACACACATGCACAGACACACTGTCATGCGCTCAAAACACCAGAGAGCAGTGCAAGTCGGACAGTTTATCAAGGATGTACCGCTGTAGTTGCTAGTTTAGCTAGTTTAGCTAGTTGCTAAACGTGATATTTAATTAATCTTGTCTCTATCTAACGACTGTTCGGTTTTTTAATCTATCAGGTAACGCATTACTGCGTCAGTACACTGCTTCAGTCTTTCGCTTTCACGCTTGTACTTAATAATTTCAGTGTAAACCTCAGAGACTGTTGGTTGGTTCCTGTTAGTTGTGCACCTTTTTTACCAACTAAGTTTGTCGACGCCATTATAACGTTATATCACTCTGCCTATTCATGCCAGAATCCTGCGGAAAAGGTGATTGACAGGTGGTAATTTGTGTGTAACTTATCTTCATTTAATTATGATTGGGTTATGGGTAAAATAAAGACCATGTGGGTCAGGTAGTTAAAACAGTAGGCTAAAAATAATTAATTCTTTATAAATTAATTAATTATTCATAAATAATTAATTTACCGCCGCCTATGGCGACGATGCCATCGTCCATCGCGGTGTTTCATATTAGACATCGTACGATGCCAAAGTGGTCGACATGGCCCAAACCAAATGCAAATGATATAATTTCTGGTAAATCTGTGGAATTACTGCAAAGTTTAGGCAAGGCAAGTTTATTTATATAGCACATTTCATACACAGTGGCAATTCAAAGTGCTTTACATAAACAGGAATAAAAGAAACAAGTATAAGAGAAATAAAAACAAATAATAAAAATGGTAAAATAAATAAATAAATAAATAAATAAATAAATAAATAAATAAATAAATAAAGCATAAAAACAGATAAAATGTGTTTTAAAAGAATGAGAAATTTTAACCACAAATCAGATGTTATTTCAACTGTAGTCCTGATCAACAATAATCCTGACTCAACATTGCAGATGCACACGTTGCGATATCGATATATTGTGCAGCCTTACATTGTGTCTTACAGTACAGTGCCAAATAAATGAGCCGAACAGAAATACCATTGCTGCCACATTCCAACGTATGTTTGTCATGATGCATCAGCATGTCTCACTGTCTGGTGATGAAATATTAAATAATAATAACAAAATTTAATTTCCAACCGGCACTCCTGGTCCTCCATATCAGTCAGCTGCTGTCATGGGTGTATACACAGGCAGCTTTTAGGTCCAAACGGAACCAGACATGAGCCTACGTGCAACGACAACAGTTAGTTTTCATCAGTGCTAGTTTTTTTTTGCCGACAGCTTGGTTTGTCCCGGCCCAAACCCTTGCTTTACAATCAGCACTCAGGCCATGTCCATACTTACACAGGTATTTATATAAGGAGTTTTCCCTGCTTTTGTTTTTAAAAAACCTTCATCCACATGAAATCACAAAAAATGCACTGTGATGCATGTTGAACCAACAGGTGGAGAAAATGACACTACCAAATTCACACCAAACAGGGAATTAAGTATATTTCGCAAGTAAATTGCATTCAAGTCAATGCAAACGTAGTACGAGTGCAGAGGCGGATTACTGTCCCTTGGTTAAACAATGCGGCATACGCAAAAAATTTGCCGCAAATGTGCATAAGTTGCACATTCTGAGATTAGCCAATCAGAAAGGAGAAAACAACACGCACGCTGATGTCATGAGGCTAAAATTCCGGTTGTAGTGCAAAACCTTCACTCAGAAAGTTGCGGTTTCAATCACCTGATAGAGCTGCAGTATTATTTGAAAAAAGATCGCGATCTCGATTCGACCCTACACGCGATCTTAATTCAGCTTGTTTACCATTCCGCCAATTATATTTTCAAGGTCAGGAGAGAAGCGTAAAGGTGGACGCACAAGTCTTCACAGCAACATGGACAGCAATGAGCAACATGGAGACCTCCAAATGGCGTTAAAAGTGTCACATACTGTATTTATAAGGTATAATTCACCCAAAAATGTCATTTCTGTCTTAAAGTAATGATGTAGCCGCGGCCGCGAAATGACACGTGAGCTGACGCACTGTTTACTATCGAGAGGACGTGCGCATGTCCTCCATTGATGTCTACTTTAATGAACAGAGCCTGCATAGGCTGTGAATAACAGCTAATAAAGTTGTAAATAATGTCCAGTTTGTTGCACAGAGCGATCGTTTGGGAAGTATGATTTGCATGTGTGTTTTTTCCCAAAGTGACAACAGCCATGAGCTGCACTCTGCAGTGAAAGTGATTTAACATCATTTAAATGATCATATCGCGTTTTAGAGTTATGATTATCACATGCATTTGATACGTTTTTACTTTCATAGCAAAGTGTTGTGCATGAAAATAAATGTTTACTGGGTCAATATAACTACTCTAGCATATATAATGTTGAATAAAATGCAAGTGGGAATCTGATAATGACAAATCTTTCATTTTACCAGTGGAAAAAAAGGTCTAATAATGTTGTCAGTGACAGATGACAAGCATACGTCTCAAACATAATACTTCAACATCAGAATTATGAATAGTTGTATTCTGATGTCGTCACTTTACAGTGCATTAACAACCAGGACATATTTAAAGTCTGTTCAAGTCCACCGTTCCAAGTCTATTCACCTTATTCTCCGCTTACAAGTGGGCGCAGCCATTTGAATCATTTTGGCTCGAAACTTCCGGTCTCATTCACTTCCATTCATTTTTAAACGTTAAAAACAGCTCGTTTTGCTGCTTGGTGTTGCAAACTGATATTTTCTTATTATATTATTCTACTTTGTCTGTATTGTCATGCAAACACTTGTTTGTAGAGTAAGTAGTTTGACCATTTTCTGCCGTTTATTATTCTTAGTCATTTCTCCCATAGGCAGCTGAAACAGAAGTTCTAAAACAAATCGCTAAAACACGCGCACTTCCGCACTGAAGAATAAGGTCAATAAAAATTGAGCATTTTAACCAGGAGTAGACCTACACATAGGCCTAATATTATCGTTGTTTTACCATATGTTTGAGAAGTAACAATAATAATAGCCTACTCAAATTAACCTTTATTTTACATCTACAGAATCAAGAGAAAATCTTCATTTTAATCAAAAAAAAAATTGTGATTCTCATTTTATTCATAATCGTGCAGCTCTATCACCTGACACTGTGTTTGTTTGTGCGAAAAAGGTGTGGTTTTGAAAATACCCATGTTCGTGTGGACAGGGCCTCAGACTCCTACATCATGCTCATTCCTGGCCATTTCACAGAACTGCTCTGGTTCCACCCACATCTCTCAATGATTTATTTCCTTCAAGCACCTCATTATATCTCACCTGCAGCACCTGTTAGTCCAGACCGCCACTGACTCAACAGAAACCAGACACATGTCCCATCGTTTCAGGGCTCACGTAAAAACTACATTGCGGTTTTTGTAGTTCAGGACACCTGAAATACAGCCAAGCTGCTGTTTTGATTCGTACTTAGCTGACTCCCGCTGATTTAGGACACCATGCTGGCATCTTTCAACCAGGATCTGTGAAGTTTGTTTACGGAGTCCTAGTGCTTCTTGCTTAATCTGCTTGTCTGGTTCCTTTTTGTATACATTTTCTCTGTCTCGTATTGCAGAGGCTGACTCAGCCGCTGCTATCTGTGACAGATTGTTTGGAAATTTCAGACTCATTCACGCTCATCCGCACATCACTCAGGACTGCGCTGCTGTGCTGACTCACAGATGTCTAACTGGAGTCTGTAATATTTGTTTTATTGGAAGGTTGGCAGAAGAGCATGATGATTACTAATGCATCAAGTAAATATATTGCTGTTGTTATCATGCTAAACTGCATGACACAAATGGTCATGTAATGCTAACATAAAATGGCTTTGAAGTGGCATTTTAATAGCATTTGAGTCAGATGTTGATTAGACTTAAAGGTGCAGTAGGTGATTGTCTTCAGATACATTTTTTGTTGTGCAGGTTGAAAGTCTCTTCACATTCCAATAGTAATGATTAAAGGAAATTATCTTAATGTAATTATATATTCTGCGTAAGGCATAAGTAGGCCCACACGGAATCTGCACGTGCAGAAACCCGCAGATTTTAGCCCATCATTGAGTCTATTTATTTACTTGTGTAAATGTGAGTAAATTTATATCTCATTAGTTTTTAAATTAATTTTAATAGTAATATTGACAAATATGTAAGTATTCATTTGATTTATTTACAAAACAGTTTGTAAAGTCATATTTTCTGTCTTTTATTAGATATATTCAATGATAAACTTGATTAGTTTACTAAATAAGTGGATCTAGATGGATTTGCATACTAAACATTAAATAAAAATTTAAAAAACATTATTTTTTATTTTATTTATTAAGCTGTTAGTTACGATACTCCCAAAATTATTCCACATAAATCGGCAGTTTTTTACAAAATTCTCTGCAGAAATAACAAAAAAGGTCTGCAGATCAAGTCTGGCCCTAGACTTAAGACTAAAAAATGTTCATCCAATTAAAATTTGTCGGGCCGACAATACCTATAATTCTGAGAAGTAGCTCAAACTGTCAACAAATGTAGATTAGTACATCTGCCCACCCATTCACGCAGATCTGCCGTTTGCATGTGCACGCATACCGTGTTCACGTGGACACGAAAGAGACAGCGGTAAAAACAAATGCTGAATCAACACTTTTTTAATTCCGGAATCAGTATTGGAGTTACTTTTGCACGCTGGAGGAAGGATGACACCATGGCTGAAGGATTTCTTTTAGACAGGTGATGTTCTGTTTTAAAAGTATCTTAGTCACGCAGAGCTGATGTAGATTGTGTTGTTATGAATGGGTTATATGCACAGAAGTGTTGTGCACTGAAATCTTCCAGCGAAAGACTGATGTGACTATTTTCAATTTCATAAGGGACATTTTACAACATCGATAATGTAGATTTTTATTTAATTTAACAACAAAACATCAGTAAATAGCGCTATTTCACCTGCTTTACTGAGCTGAAGTATAAAATATATAAAAGAAATATAAATATAATATAAAAGCTTTTATATTCACATTGGTTCATTTTTGAACAATGAATGTCAAAGTTGAATGTCATTTTTTGTATTTAGATTTTGTATTACAATAAATAAATAAAAACTTTGAATGATCAGTCTGAAATCACATGCAAGGATAGAGTGTTTTACTGAGCTGAAGTTGCTTTTAAATTCACATTGATTTTTGAACAATGACATCTTGTACCGCGCTCCCTATATTGTTTACCGCTACTCTGAATATTCACTTTGAAATAACATGCAAGTATGGCTCAGTAATAAGTGTAATTCCTGCATGCCGCCGGCCAACCACTAAGCTTACAGTAGTCACTTTAGGACAAAGCGTGAGAGAGTGAGATCAGCATAAAATATTGCAAATTATGACAAGTTTTGCTTGCTACACAACTGACAATGTGCTAGATATAATACAGTGTTTCATTCAGAAGGGTAGTATTACAAAGTACTATAACGTTTTCTAACTAGCGAATGACATGGTCTAGTGCATTGTCTGCTGTCATCTTTAATGTGTGCTTTCGGGAGGAGGCGTGGCTTTGGACGGCAGGGGAGGGAGATATGGTTCAGATATTTTGCTACCGAATAGCATTTAGGCAGATCACTTACAGCACCTTTAACTCTTGTGATTTCCTTTTAAATTGTTGTCTGTCTTTATTTGGTTCTTATACATTGGGCTGCTTTTAAAGTGAAAGTTCTCTGAAAAATGAAAAATACCTTATTATTCACTCTCATGTGGGGTTTAAACCTTTATGACTTTCTTTCTTCTGTTGAACACAAAAGGAGATATGTTGAAGACACCTGGTTGCTGTTATGCATCAACTTAAAATCAGCATTTTTCAAAATATCTTCTTTTATGTTCAACAAGAAGAATAAAGGTTTTAAACAAGTGAAGGGTGAGTAAATAACAGAAGTTTCATTTATGGGTGAACCATCCAAACTATAACTTCATAGCAATGTGCTATATAACAATCTAAACTACACACCTTTTCAATGTGGTCATGTCATTGTCTCATAAACATTTCCAGCTTGTATATAAACTATAACAAGAGGCAATTCAATCATAACTTAATGTTAAAACAGCTATCATAACATTATTTATCAATACGTGTCTCTTTTTGGATTCTCAGAAGCTTTAGAAATTAAAAATGTAAAACAGGAAATGCGTTGGGAGCATTGTTTTTGTTTACATCCCTCAAAATGGTCTATAATAAAATAAATCATAATAAAACAGCTGTTTTTCTGAAGATGGATGTTTAGAGTCTTCATCTAAGGTACATGAGAAATTGTAATCATGTCAAATGTGCTTGAAAACACTTTAATTTCATGAAATAAAAATACTTATGCAGCTTATTCATCTATCAGAATTGCATAGTGTATAAATTATATTATTATAAATCATATATCAACTTTTTACATGCATGTTCTTCAAACTATAGCTCCCATCTATTGAGGTAAAGTTGGTTTTATTTTTGTACATTCGTTCAGTGACATGCTCCCTATATTGTTTACCTTGGTACTTTGAATATTCACATCTGTTTTATTAATTATTTTATTTAAGTTTGGCTGACACTTTTTGCTTGTTTATTCTTTTTCTGGACTTAATTTGGGTGCTTTTGTGTTGAGCCTTCCATGTTTGATAGATAATTTGTAAAGTTGAATGTCATTTAGATTTTGTATTACAATAAATAAATAAACTTTGAATAATCAGTCTGAAATCACATGCAAGTATGACTTCAACACAACATTATCACCATTTAACTGACTCAGAACAATGTTGTACTTTGATAGCCATTACCTGCTAATGTGATTCCACTATGAAGAGTTTCCAAAGAATACTTCTCTGAAACTATATTAAGGAGAAAGTGTGAATATAAAACTAACTTTACCTCAATCTCCCATCTATACAAGTACAAATGTAAAACCAGAACAACCAAATTGTTCATAATTTAAAAGATACATATATAAAACATGACTAACAAAAATATAAAGGCTGTTATTGTTAAGGTTGAATAATAACAAGCTTTTCAAACAGAGCTCGTTAATTTTTAACCACTTTACAGCTTGACACGTGCTGGAGTTCGCATTTTATGTTTACACGAGCATTTTTATTATGGATATCTGCGCAGTAGATAAAGCACGTATAATATTATATTGTTTTAACCAACACAAGAGCCCTGTCCAAAACTAAAGCGATGCTAAAGCTAAACACCAGTGTCAGTTACAGCTATAAACAAATAGTGACATTAAGTGAACTCACCAAACTGCGGAGCGAGGACTCATCCATGCTGGAAAACCGTTTCTCTGACATATCCTCAGATTAAGGAATGGCTTCTCATTCAAAACGAGTGTAAATCAAGGATAGATAAGCCGTCATATAACGTTAACGTTACTCGAAATAAAAAGCCTTGCGATGAATACATTAAACAGTAAGTAGGTCTCGGTTCGGTTAACTCGGGCTGCTTTTTTGAGGATGCTCACAGAGAAAGCCGACTAGAAGGGTGGTTTTAGAGCCTATGCGGGAAAAATGATTAAAATATGGTGTTGT
The DNA here is from genome assembly GCF_903798145.1 of Danio aesculapii. NCBI lineage: Eukaryota > Metazoa > Chordata > Actinopteri > Cypriniformes > Danionidae > Danio > Danio aesculapii. The sequence goes on from NC_079439.1 coordinate 70,876,393, forward strand.
CCTCTTCACAAAGCGTCTGTGTTCATAAAAACTCCAACCGTTTCTTGGTCAGTCAGTCAGTCAGACTACATGCCTCCGAAGTCATAAGCGGTGAGAGATTTGAGTTGAAGCCACACCCCCTTCACATGAGCAGCCAATGACAGGCCGGCAAATTCAAAACCTCACACGCCTCATATGTTCATGTCTGCTTGGTGAAACAAATTATCATAATGTTTTTATTTGTATTTTTCCTACAGTACATAATTATAGTCGGTTACATTTAGTTTCTAAGGGTTCACTTAATTTCCTCCACGCCCTGTCTGTGCTGACTAACCGACTTGTGTAACACATGAAGTCACTCACATGGCCTGCAGCAAAATATGTAGCAGCTGAGTGTACACAAATACATTACCTGACAAAAGTCTTGTCGTCGTTCTCAGTTTAAGAGGAACAAACAATAACTTGACTTATAGTTGATCATTTGGAAAAGTGGGTTTTCCAGATGAATCATCTGTTGAACTGCATCTCAATTATCACAAATACTGCAAAAGACCTATTGGAACCTGCATGGACCCAAGATTCTTATGGAAATCAGTCAAGTTTGGTAAAGGAAAAATCATGGTTTGGGGTTACATTCAGTATGGGCGTGTGAGAAATCTGCAGAGTGGATGACAACATCAACAGCTTGAGGTATCAAGACCATACCTGTCAACCCTCCCGTATTTTACAGTTCTATCCCGCTATCATCCCATAAAAGTATTTTCCGTATTTCTCCCATATTTTCAGTCTTTCTATGAAGGGTGGCAAATAAACATTAAAGAGCCGAGCCTCCCTATACGCAACCCATACCGGCGAACCACCAGGGGCCGCCCCTTGCTCTTAGATGTGAGTGTGTTCTGTGCTTTCGCTTTGTTTAGGCATGAAAACACTTTGAAATAAAAATAAAACCGGCAGGATTCCCTTTCCTTATCATTACAGGTGCCGTCTCCCCTTCATATGCAGTCCTCAAAACAGTCATATAGCAGTGCGTGACTGTCAGCTGACACGCTCCATAGCGATAAATAGACACTGTTTCCCAAACGCATTCTATACACATAATTTGAAGTGGAGAGAAAGTCTGGGTTTTGGGTGTGTGTTTAAACAGACATACGCATCATTAATAATAATAATTAAAGATATTGAACTTGATGGTGTTTTTTTCAAACACAACTAATTTCGCCCTAATTGAGCATAAAAAGTCAGGAATGCAATCGAATGTTTTCATTATAACGTTAGATCTGTGCATTTTTAAAGTGACGCCTGTTAATTAATGTAATCAAATGAAAAAAGTCTAAATAAATATGGGATTCATTCGTTGCTCTTTAATCAGAATGTGTTAGTTATACAGTGAAGAAACGGCTAATGAGATTTGATAGCTTGATTCTATTTCATTATAATAGCTAATACATTTTAATAAGCTGAACTGTTTGCTAATGTCTTTGCTGCTAAATTATACTATTAAATTTTTCTTTTGTAAATAATAATAATAATAAAAAATATTACTGATCATTTAACTGTTTATTTACAATGAAACAGCTCCAAATGAACATATTGAGTAATTTGGGGATTTTTTAAAAGGGGGTGGGGTTGGGGGAATACCTTATTATGGTGTGCATATTCCTTATTTCCAATGTATCTCAATGTTGACAGGTATGATCAAGACATTTGTGCTAACCATTACATTACAAACCACAGGAGTGGGCAAATTCTCCAGCAGGATAGCACTCCTTCTTATACTTCAGCCTCCACATCAAAGCTCCTGAAAGCAAAGAAGGTCAAGGTGCTCCAGGATTGGCCAGCCCAGTCACCAGACATGAACATTATTGAGCATGTCTGGGGTAAGATGAAGAAGGAGGCATTGCAGATGAATCCAAAAAGTCTTGATGAACTCTGGGAGTCCTGCAAGAAGCCTTTCTTCACCATTCCAGATGACTTTATTAATCAGTGATTTGAGTCATTGCAGAGATGTATGGATGCAGTCCTCCAAGCTCATGATGGAGTCAGACACAATATTCATTCTGTTTCCACTGCAGCATGACCACATATTCTATACTGGACATTATTGAAGGTTCAGTGACAAGACTTTTGTCTAAGCAGAGTCAGACCTTACTGTCCTAATGAAATCATTCAAAATCAAGGCATGTTCATATTTTATTTTGGTCAAATCAGCGTAATCTAGAGGCCTTTACCTTTCATATAAGCCACTTCTGATACCAAATGATCAACTAGAAGTCAAGTTATTATTTGTTGTTCCTAAAACTTGGATAGGCGACAAGACTTTTGTCAGGTAATGTACATAAACATATTATAGTTAGCTTTTTTGTTTGGCACTGTCATCAAAATATTGCGTCAAATTATTGTTGTTGTGTAAATAAGCACACTTCCATGAACAGAATGCTAAAAACAAAACTTGCTTAGCTTTAGATGCTAATTTTGACATATAAAACAAACAAAAAAATCGAAATGGGATATTTACAGTCAATAAGTCTAGCACGTCTAGCTATCTTCTATCTATCTTCTGTATTAATTAAATGTAATTTTAAAAAATGGGCTCCTTTCATAAGCTTTATTATATAATATCTTGCTTGATGGAGTTTTCCTTTATATTTTGTAATGTTTAGTAATGTTGTTATGTTCATTGAAGTCTAAAGTAGCTAACATTTATTTTTAACATCCAGGATAATTTCAGTCCAGCTTATTTTCGTATGTCTTTCAAAACATCCTCAGTCTTCAATCTGGTTTTAGATCTTTACATAACCCAGAATCTGCAATGTTGACGTTGTTTTTAATGATTTGTCACAAGCTACTGACTCTGGGGACTACGCAATTTTAATTTAGCTTACTTTTGATACAGTAGACCAGTGATTCTCAAAGTGTGCACAGTACAGTGCAGTTTTTTATTTAACTTTTAAAAGTAAATCATATTTTAATTTAATAATTTACGTTTTATGTACCTTTTTAAGCACAGTGTAGTGTTAATGGTCAAACTGTACAATGCTTAAAGTTTTTATTAAGAATAAAACTGCCTCATTTTTGAACTGTCAAAGCTATAGCTGAATAATAATAATTAGGCATACTAAGCTACTGCATTTTAATGTTTGGTCATTATGGTGGTCCTTGGAGAGACAAATATTTTCTGAGGTGGTACTAGGTGTAAAATGTTTCTCAGACCACTGCAGTAGACCATAAGATCTTGATTACTCGCTTGGAACAATGTGTTGGTATTCATGGTTCTGCAAAAGGGATGGTGGCGTCCCCCAGGGCTCTATTTTAAACATCCATACGAGAGTCAAACCCTATTCTGTTCTGTTGAAGCATCCATATGAGAGTCAAACCTTATCTGTTCTGTTGAAGCATCCATATGAGAGTTTAACCCTATTCATATGAGAGTCAAACCCTATTCTGTTCTGTTGAGTTTGCATGTTCTCCTCGTGTTGGCGTGGGTTTCCTCCGGGTGCTCCGTTTTCCCCCACAGTCCAAACACATGCGCTATAGGGGAATTGGGTAAGCTAAATTGGCCGAATTGGCTGAAATGGCATGCTCTGTGTAAAACATGGTGGATAAGTTGGCGGTTCATTCCGCTGTGGCGACCTTGATCAATAAAGGGACCAAGCCAAAACGAAAATGAATGAATGAATTATATTCTAGTAGTTTAATTCTACATGCACATTTAAAATAAAACCTTTCTAATGCATAAATGTCCGGCAGAAATGCTGTTGTTGTCCATGTGTTAACCAGTAAACCCACCCTTCGATTCAACATTTTGTATTAAAGAAAAATGGGGCGGCACAGAGGCTCAGTGGTTAGCACTGTGGCCTCACAGCAAGAAGGTCAATGGTTCGAGTTGAGGCTGAGTCAGTTGGCATTTCAGTGGAGTTTGCATGTTCTCCCCATGTTGGTGTGGGTTAACTCCGGGTGCTCCAGTCTCCCCCACAGTCCAAACACATGCGCTATAGGGGAATTGAATAAGCTAAACTGGCCATAATGTAAGAGTGTGTGTGTGTGTGAATGAGTGTGTATGTACACTCATGTTAAGGGTTAGAGGTTGGGGTTAGGGCTTAGGGTTAGGTTAACAGTAGTGTATGTTTTGCAGTACTGAGTGGTGGCTGGAAGTGCATCTGCTGCGTAAAACATGCTGGAATAGTTGTCAGTTCATTCCACCGTGGCAACCTCTGAAATAAGCTATAATAAAATAAAAATGCTATAAATGTACTGGGAAACACCAATACACACTTAAGCACACTATGACCAACTTAATTTATTCAAATCGCATGTGTTTGGACTGTGGGGGAAACCGGAACACCCGGAGGAAACCCACAACAATACGAGGAGAACATGCAAACTCCACACAGAAATGCCAACTGACCCAGCCGGGACTCGAACTAGTGACCTTCTTTCTGTGAGGTGACAGTGCTAATCACTGAGCCGCCCTGTCGCCCCCTAACATGAACAAAAACTAAATATATTGTTAATTGTTTGTTCATGTTAGTAAATGCATCAACTAACACAACCTAATTGTAAAGTGTTACCGAAATATAATCCTGTTTCATTTATGGGACATCCTGGACTGCTTCTTGATTAAGAGAAAGCAACAGTTTCAGATCCTCCATGCACTGCTGAAATAAAAGCGGATTTTCACAGGTATGCGGTGCATCTTCTTCAAAACATATCATCTTGCTTGCTCCGGTGTTGTTCTCTGTGTTTTGCACTGATTGTGTCTTCAGCAGGTCTTTGGCCAGTATTAACGCACACTGCGCGATCACCGAAGGCGCGTATTTGTTGAACGTGTAGTCGGCCAGACTCAGTTCACAGACTTTGCAGGCCAACCATCTCCACTTGTTCTCAGCAGAACTGGGCTCTTTATGTGGATGTGCGTTCTGTGCGCTGATGAATTCGCCAGTCTGGTGTCCAGCAAAGTGACTGGTGAAATAGTCCAGGAAGAAAGCAAGCGTGGGTGCAGCCAGTCTGAAATTGAGTCTGAGAAGAATCAGGCATTCGAGGTTACAGAGCTGTTCTCTTGAAAACGAATTGCAGCAGAGCGACAGAAGCTGGGTGATGCGTGGAGAATACACTTCAACCTGGAAAACACAAGCATCACATTTAGAGACTGTGCTAAATATCCTCACGGCACCTGAAAGCTGTGAACTACCCTCGTGAAAAATAAGCACGCTTACTTGAGGAAAAAAAAAACAGTTATTTTGGAAATAATGCACTTAAAGTGATAGTTCATCCAAAACAAAAACATTTAATTAATTACTTTACTTATTTACAGGGCGACATGGTGGCTCAATGGTTAGCACTGTCGCCTCACAGCAAGAAGGTCGCTGGTTCGAGTTCCGACTGGGTCAGTTGGCATTTCTGTGTGGAGTTTGCATGTTCTCCCCGTGTTGGTGTGGGTTTCCTCTGGGTGCTCCGGTTTCCCCTGCAGTCCAAACACATGCGCTATAGGGGAACTGAATAAGCTAAATAGGCCGTAGTGTATGAGTGTGCGTGAGAATGAGTGTGTATGGGTGTTTCCCAGTACTTGGTTGCAGCTGGAAGGGCATCCTCTGTGTAAAGCATACGCTGGATAAGTTGGCGGTTCATTTCGCGGTGACGACCCCTGATGGAAAAACCAGTAATCATTGACTTCCATATTATTTTATGTTCCTACAATGTAAGTCAATTGTTTAAGGATGGCGGAGTCCCCCAGGACTTCGTTTTAGGGCCTATTCTGTCCTGTTGAAGTATCCATATAAGAATTTTCATTCATTTTCTTTTCAGCTTAGTCTTTATTAATATGGGGTAGCCACAACGGAATGAACCGCCAACTTATCCAGCATATGTTTTACACAGTGGATGCCCTTCCAGCTGCAACCCGTCACTGGGAAACATCCATACACACTCATTCACACACACACACACACACACACACAGTACAGACTATTTAGCCTACCCAATTCACCTGTACCGCATGTTTTTGGACTTGTGGGGGAAACCGAAGCACCCTGAGGAAACTCACGCGAACACGGGGAGAACATACAAACTCCACACAGAAACGCCAACTGACCCAGCCGAGGCTCGAACCAGCGACCTTCTTGCTGTGAGGCAAACGTGCTACCCACTAGGGTTATGCGATGTCGACCAATTTGGCATTGTACAATGTCTAATGTGAAACATCGCGATGGACGATGGCATCATCGTCATTGGCGGCAGTGAATTAATTATTCATGAATAATTAATTAATTCATAATGAATTAATTATTTGTAGCTATCTAACCCGCATGGTCTTTAGTTTACCCATAACCAAATCATAAATAAATAAAGATAAGCTACACCACCTGTCAATCACTTTTTTCACGGGACTCTGGCATGAATAGGCAGAGTGATATGTGTCGTTATAATGGCGTATATTGGAGCTATTTCAATATAAATAATATACAATAATATAAATAAACAAATATAAATAAACAACTATAGTGAGACGTGATCCAGCGGTACATCCTTGATATACTGTCCGATGTGCACTGCTCTCTAGGATTTTGTGCCCAGAGCACTGGTTGCTGACTGCCTGGAGCTCAGATTTGCAGGTATGCTGCAGCGCATGCCTGTGTCTGTATGTGTGTGTGTGTGGTCACGTGATCTTCGTTCTCAGCGGTATAGTGTGGAAGGAGGGGGGCTTTTCAGAAATGCTAAATGAAACACCAGTGTGGATGTGGATCATTTTTGTTCTAAAATGCCATTTTAAAACTGAGACGTATTCGTGTAAATGAGGCCTAAGTGTGTATCTTTCGCGAGTGGGTTTGCGATGGGGGCGGGGTGGAGGATCGCCATGCCGGCTCAGCATCGTGATGTCTATCGGCCATCGGCCCAACCCTACTACCCACTGCACCACCGTGCAGCCCCCATTTGAGAATTTACTATCCTTTATTATACTATCCTCTATATCAACGACGAGATGATCCCAAGGTTTCCATATCCTGGACCAGGCCGTATCTTGAGCAGCTACTGTGATGGTCATGGAAGAGTGGAGAACATGAGACTGATTCCTGTGACGCTCCAGAGACAGACGAGTCTTCGCTGAGGCCAGCTTCCAGCCTCCGCCACTGAGACTGCAGCTCTGCACAAGACGTTTGGCCAGCGGAGAAATTAAAATGATCGTGCCCAACTGAGCCTGGTTTCTCTCAAGGTTTTTTTTCTTCACTTCCGCCTTTAGTGAAGTTTTTTTTCCCTCTCCGCTGTCACCACTGGCTTGCATGGTTCGGGATCTGTAGAGCTGCGCATCGTTGGATTTGCTCTTCAGTGTTTGGACTCTCAGTAGTGATTATTAAACCACACTGAACTGAGCTCAACTGAACTGAACTTAAACACTACAAACTGAACTACACTGTTCCTATTTACTATGACCCTTTATGTACAGCTGCTTTGACACAATCTACATTGTATAAGCGCTATACAAATAAAGCTGAATTGAATTGAACTTTATTACTATACTATCCTAATTAACTATCCTTTAAAGGGATAGTTCACCCAAAAATTATATTTTTACTCATTATTTACTCACTCTCAAGTGGTTATAAATGTTTATGAGTTTCTTTTTTCCATTGAACACAAAACACGATATTGCGAAGAAAGCTGAAAACCTGTAACCATTGACTTCCATAGTAGGAAAAACGAATACTATGGGAGTCAATGGTTACCGGTTTTCAGCTTTCTTCAAAATATCTGCTTTTGTGTTTAATGGAAAAAAGAAACTCAAGCAGGTTTGAAACAAGTGAACGGAGGGAAAATAATGACAGAATTTTTCTTTTTTGGGTGAACTATCCCTTTAAGTGCACTTCTTTTTCCCAATCCAACACCTGACAACTGATATAAAATAAAACAACTTGTGATTGTACACTACAGTGATGAAAGCCAGCAAACGAGAGCTCCATCCTGTACCTGTTTAGTGGCGATGAGTAAAGACGTCACTCCCAGTAACTGGAAACAGTCTGCGGCTACTGATGTGGTGATCAAGAAGCGGTCCATGATGTTCACAGCCAGACAGCAAGACTCAAACGACAGACTGAGCTGTCTTCGCACAGCGATGAGCCAGCTGACCAGCTTACTCCGAGCCTCTGCCGTGATCTACGAGAAAATAAGTTACTTTAGTTTTACTAATCGCATCATTACAATATTCATTATTGTATTTACATTACTTTCCTAATTAGCATGTCTGGAAATTAATTCACTGAGTCAATAGGGAATTTAAAGGGACAGTTCATGCAAAAATGAAAACGTACACACTCTTTATGAATTTCTTTCTTCTGTTGAACACAAAAGAAGATATTCTGAAGAATGTTGGAACTATTAACATACATGGTAGGATATATATTCTATGAAAGTCCATTTTTCAGTATATCTTATTTTTTGTTCAACAGAGGAAACTCAAATAGGTTGTTGAACAAGTGGAGGATAAGTAAATGATGACAGAATTTTCATTTTTGAGTGACAAGTAGAATAGTGAAAGCCCTGCAGTTGCTATAGCTTGGGGTCAACATGCACAAAAGGTTACAGGTAAAACTTCTTTTGTGGCCCCAAACTGTATATCATCATATTTGTATAATAGCTGATGGCTAAACAAAATCAATTCATATACATTAATTAATAACAATCTAATAATAATGTGTTACTTGTGTTCTTTGTATATTTATTTTAAAATGTAATTCATTGATGCATGATGCAAAATTTTCTGCATAATTATTTGTTCATATTTTTAAATCTCTTATAATCAACAATGCATTTATTCGACCAAAAGTACAATTAAAACTGTAATATTAATGCAATTGAAAATGATTTTATATAGTTGAAGTCAGAATTATTAAACCCCCTTTAAATTTTTCCTTCTTTTCAAATATTTCCCAAATGATGTTTAACAGAGCAAGGAAATTTTCACAGTATGTCTGATAATATTTTTTCTTCTGGAGAAAGTCATATTTGATTTATTTCAGCTAGAATAAAAGCAGTTTTTAATCTTTTAAAAATCATTTTAAGCACAATATCATTAGCCCCATTTTTTCTGATAGTCTACAGAACAAACTATCGTTATACAATAACTTGCCTAATTACCCTAACCTGACTACTTGACCTAATTAACCTAGTTAAGCCTTTAAATGTCACTTTAAGCTGTATAGAAGTGTCTTGAACTATATCTAGTCAAATATTATTTACTGTCATCATGGCAAAGATAAAATAAATCAGTTATTAGAAATGAGTTATTAAAACTATTATGATTAGTTTTGAGATTGGAGAAAAAAAATTATAAACAAGGGGGCTTATAATTCAGGGGGGTTAATAATTCTGACTTCAACTGTGTGTACGTATATATATATATATATATATATATATATATATATATATATATATATATATATATATATATATATATATATATATATATAGTATAGTATAGACTAGTTTATGGATATGGTATGGTAGTTCTTAAATTTTTTTCTCTTTGTGAACTAATATTTCTTGTTCATATTTTCTTCTTATCCTTAATATCAGCCTGCCTCAAGGGAATACAAAGGAAAATTAGCCAGTGTTGGCTTAATCTATATATTGTATGTACTATTAAAGCTCACTCAAAAAATTGAATTCTGCCATTATTTACTCATCCTCCCCTTACTCCAAACCTGTTTGATTTTCTTTCTTCTGTTGAACACAAAAGAAGATATTTGACAACAATAAAGTCAATGGGTGCTAGCTACCATCATTCTTCAAAATATCTTCTTTCGTGTTCAACAGAAGAAGAATAAAACAAAAGACAGAATAAATCCTGAGGTTATTTTCATTTTTGGATAAACTATCCCTTTAAACAAATAAATGAAAGGACATTGTTGTAAATTCAATGTCCTATAATTAAAAGGAAGTTCCTAAGGAGAAAAAAATTCCAGTAAAAAAACTGTGAGAGATATAAGATAGATATATAAATAAATACATAAAATTACATTGTTAATTGAATGGCCTTTATTTAAATACAAGCAACTAAGGAAATACATTTAAGGATAGAAACGGTCAAAAATACTGTTTTTCCACTAAAGAAAGCATAAGAGCTAATCATTATTATCCTCAATATTTCCTAAAGCAGAATAAATAGTGTTTATACTTATAGTTAAAGAAACTTAATCAATGAATTAACAATAGAAACGGTCAAATATACTGTTTTTCCACTAAAGAAAGCATAAGAGCTAATCATTATTATCCTCAATATATCCTAAAGCAGAATAAATAGTGTTTATACTAAGAGTTAAATAAACTTAATAAATAAATTAACATTAGAAAGGGTCAAAAATAGTTTATCTGACCTGCGGTTGTCTTGAGAGGCAGTTGAGCGCCAGAAACTGCTGTTGATTGAGTCTTTGGATGATAAAGGTCTCAGAGTCTTCATAATCACACACCTGCCCGTATGAGGCACACCTGTGTCCACCACACCTGACTGGAGAACAGAGCAGCTCGTCTTCAAAGCCAGAGTCACTCAGCGTAGAAGAAGAGGAAGAAGGCGAAGAAGAAGACATCTCTTTAGGCTCTTGAGGCTCTCTAACTTACTGTTAAACTGGAGGATTTGCGCATATTATCAGCATCATGTCGGGCTGTGTTTTGGGACTGCAGTGTTGTCTGGTGAATTATGGCTTGTAAACGGCTCTTTCCCGGGTGTTTTAGCGCTCACTGAACGGCGCCATTCTGCCCGCGGATACAGGTAACCATGACAACAGTCCCGCGGGAGCGGCAGGTGGCGCTTTTGTGTGGCGTCACATCATTAAAAAATGTAAACAATAAAAAATAAATCCTTAATATAATTAGGGCGAGACATTGCAAGATAACATAGATCAGAGTTTGTGATTTATTACTTTTTATTAGAGCTGGGCAAAGATTAATACAAAATAATAGTTTGTTCTGACATAATATACACTCACCGGCCACTTTATTAGGTACACCTTCCTAGTACCGGGTTGGACCCCCTTTTGCCTTCAGAGAACTGCCTTAATCCCTCATGGCGTAGATTCAACAAGGTACTAAAAATATTCCTAAGATTTTGCTCCATATTGACATGATAGCATCACACAGTTGCTGCAGATTTGTCGGCTGCACATCCATGATGAGAATCTCCCATTCCACCACATCCCAAAGGTGCTCTATTGGATTGAGAACTGGTGTCTGTGGAGGCCATTTGAGTACAGTAACTCATTATCATGTTCAAGAAACCAGTCTGAGATGATTCGCACTTTGGTGCGTTATCCAGCTGGAATTAGCAATCAGAAGATGGGTACACTGTGGTCATAAAGGGATGGAGATGGTCAGCAACAATACTCGGGTAGGCTGTGGCGTTGACACGATGCTCAACTGGTACTAATGGGCCCAAAGTGTGCCAAGAAAATATCCCCCACACCATTACACCACCACCACCAGCCTGAACTGCTGATACAAGGCAGGATGGATCCATGCTGTCATGTTGTTGACAATAAATTCTGAACCGACCATCCGAATGTGGCAGCAGAAATGGAGACTCATCAGACCAGGCAACGTTTCTCCAATCTTCTACTGTCCAGTTTTGGTGAGCCTGTGTGAATTGTAGCCTCAGTTTCCTGTTCTTAGCTGACAGGAGTGGCACCCGGTGTGGTCTTCTGCTGCTGTAGCCCATCCGCCTCAAGGTTGGACGTGTTGTGTGTTCAGAGATGCTCTTCTGCAGACCTCGGTTGTAACGAGTGCTTAATTGAGTTACTGTTGCCTTTTTATCAGCTGGAACCATTCTGGCCATTCTCCTCTGACCTCTGGCATCAACAAGTCATTTGCGCCCACAGAACTGCCGCTCACTGGATATTTTCTCTTTTTCAGACCATTCTCTGAAAACCCTAGAGATGGTTGTGCGTGAAAATCCCAGTAGATCAGCAGTTTCTGAAATACTCAGACCAGCCCGTCTGGCACCAACAACCACGCCACGTTCAAAGTTACTTAAATCCCCTTTCTTCCCCATTCTGATGCTCGCTTTGAACTGCAGCAGATCGTCTTCACCTAAATGCATTGAGTTGCTGCCATGTGATTGGCTAATTAGTAATTTGCATTAATGAGCAGCTGGACGGGTGTACTTAATAAAGTGGCCGGTGAGTGAGTGAGTGTGTGTGTGTGTGTGTGTGTGTGTGTGTGTGTGTATATAGATAGACAGATACACAGACAGACAGACAGACAGACAGACAGACAGACAGATACATAGATATGTTTAGATATGCTGCTTCAAATAAGATAGACCAGCACTAGATTGTTCAGATCTTGTTTAGATAATCATAATTAAAAACCTAAAGTTCTTCTATAATCAAGAAAAGTGAAACAAAAACAGCCTAATAATACATTCATGATGAAGAATTTACTTTCAGATGGCTGAAAAAGAAACAAGAGGAAGTTATATCCAAAAAGAAAAGCAGAACAAAGCAGATTTTCCCCCCTTCCTTCTTCCCGTCTGGAGCTCATTCAGACACAACAGTTTACTCCCACCAGCTCCGTTCATATATTAATATAATGGTGGGAGTGGACAGAAAAAGCAGTGCATTGTATATTATGGCAAGTTGTTATTAAAGCTGCAATTCTTTCAAGCAGCAGATTTAAAGAAGACTGATATATGAGGCACAGAAATAAAGCACTCACTATTAAAACTTGGAAATGATCACACTGAAAACACTGCGAGACTGTGATGTGCTGCTTCATCTGTGTCTGTCTGGCATTGTTTGGCTGCACTAAAATTGATTGGTAGTTTATAGTTTGGAAACAACTACAAGCAATTAAAGCAGGCTGGGCAACACGGTGGCTCAGTGGTTAGCACCATCGCCTCACAGCAAGAAGGTCGCTGGTTCGAGTCCCGGCTGGGTCAGCTGGCATTTCTGTATGGAGTCTGCATGTTCTCCCTGTGTTGGCGTGGGTTTCCTCTGGGTGCTCCAGTTTTCCCCACAGTCCAAACACATGCGCTATAGGGGAATGGAATAAACTAAACTGGCTGTAGTGTATGTGTATGAGTGTGTATGGGTGTTTCCCAGTGATGGGTTGCGGCTGGAAGGGCATCCGCTGTGTAAAACACATGCTGGAAAAGTTGGTGGTTCATTCCGCTGTGGCGAACCTGATCAATAACGGGACTATGCCGAAGGGAAATGAATGAATAAATATTATTAATTAGTACATAATCAGTGCTGTGAATTCAAATGAAATTGCCTTTTGTTTGTTTTCTGTGCAATTTACATTAATAATTGGAGAAATTTCGATGAAATATTAATGAATTATTTCCTTTAAAAACATGTTCATAGTCACAGGAAGGATAGTAATGTTAATGCAGCACATTGCAAAACAGCGCCACATTCAGGTCAACAAATGGAACTGAATCACTTTTCCTCAGGTAGAATGAAAGTTTATTTGTGCGTTAAAAGACAGTGGAAGGGATTTACATTGTTATATACATATTCATACACTAATATTTTGAAAGAAAACAAGTTCAAGTCAATTAATTACAATTTCTGTAAACGGCATCAATTCCTGTGCTGCATGTCCTCCGAGAATTATGGGTAAAAGCGAGTGGCGTTCACAAAGTGCGAAGATCATATTAATCAGTGTCCATAAGTCTGATTAATCTTTTAATATAACAAAAACTACCAGTCATAAGTTCAGAATCACTCAGAATTATTATATATAATTATTATGTTTTATAATAAGCTTATTCTGCTTACAAAGGCTGCGTTTATTTAATAGAACATACAGTAAAAACTGTGAAATTGTAAAATGTTATTGCAATATAAAATAACTGTTATGTAATTCAATGTAAATCTTCATTTAATTATTGTGGTTTGAAGATGAATTTTAAGCATTCGTCTTCAGCGTCACATAATCCTATTATGCATTTATATAATATTTATTGCATACAAATATACTATTATTAAAACTATTATTATTATTATTATTATTATTGTTGTGGTGTTTTTTGTTGTCAGTCTGATGAAACCATTCAAAAGTATCATATACATTTTGTTTCATTTTATTCATTGCAATAAATTGTTAAAGATTTCAAGTAAATACATTCATAATGCAAATATATTTATTTTGAAAAATAGATTGCAAATAAAAGCTTTTATTTTGGAAAAGATTGAAAATTAAAGTTATTTTTAATATTGCAATTGAAGCTTAAAATAAAAGATTGCAAATAAAAGCTTTTATTTTGGAAAAGATTGCAAATTAAAGTTATATTTTAATATTGCAAATGAAGCTTTAATTTTAAACAACAGATTAAAATAAAAGATTGCAAATAAAAGCTTTTATTTTGAAAAATAGATTGCAAATAATATATTTTATCTTGGAAAAAAGATTGCAAATAAGAGCTTTTATTTTGAACAATGGATTGCGAATAAAATCTTTTATTTTGAAAAATAGATTGCAAACAAAAGATTTTATCTTGAAAAAAGATCGCTAATAAAAACTTATTTTGAACAATAAATCACTAATAAAAGCTTTTATTTTGAAAAATAGATTGCAAACAAAAGATTTATCTTGAAAAAAGATCGCTAATATAAGCTTTAGCTATAAGCTAAAAGATTTCAAATAAAAAGCAATTAAAAGCTTTTATTAGCAATTTATTGTTCAAAATAAAAGCTTTTATTAGCAATTTATTGTTCAAAATAAAAGCTTTTATTAGCAATTTATTGTTCAAAATAAAAGCTTTTATTAGCGATTTACTGTTCAAAATAAAAGCTTTTATTTTATTTCATAAAGAATTCTAAAAGTGAACTGTACCACAGTTTCCACGATACTATAAAGCGAGACGAATCACTATTAGTGATGTTGCACCAATAATAACTGACCATAACAGTCCTGTCATTATAAGGATTTCTGAATGACCATGTGACACTGAAGACTTATGAATAAAAATTCAGCTTTGAACCACAGGAATAAATTAAATCTGAAGCTACATTCAATAAGAAAACAGTTATTTCAAATTATAATAATAAATCATCACAATTCATCCTGTATATTTGATCAAATAAATGCAGCCTTGGTGCGCAGAAATGCCTTCTTTTCATTTTAAAACATTCACAAATCTTACTGTATCCAAAGTTTGACTTGCAGATTGTAACGCTGGTCAACAATCCACCAAAAGTAACCCGAAAAATAAACAAATGCACATTTCTTATGCATGTCGAGGCGTTATATCATGTTTATTAAACATAAATACACATCAGTGCGACTGGACAAGTACAGCACTTTCTTTGCACAGATTAAACTCCTAATATGGAGTGCAGTTGAACTCTCCTCTGAGCTGCACATAAATAAACTGTGTACAAGCAATCTGGACGCTGCACAGGAAAAGATGCCCAAACAGGCCACTAAAGCATCAGTCTCTTTTACCCATCAGTCTTCAGGATGAATGTTTGGATGGGAGCGTTTTACCCATGATAGATGTTCGCACGGGCGTCCTGAATCATATGCTGAAGCTCTCTCCGCAGCCACACGTGCCCTTAATGTTGGGATTGTTGAACACAAACTCGCTGGACAGCTTAGTCTCCACGAAGTCCATCTCTGTGCCGAGGAGCGTCAGCTGAGCCTTCTTCTCGATGAACACCCTCACGCCTGGAGAAATAGAGGAAATGGGTCAAAACTACACAATATACATTTTAAAAATATCCAGAAAGTAACATTATTTCCATTAATTTATGCTTTTAAATCGCACAATGAGACCTTGATCTTTCTTCCAACAACTTTTGGTGTTAAAAACTTTGAAACTATGCCATTTTTAATAGCTCAACAAGTGATATATTGTCTTTATGATTTAATTTTCAATGTTAAAAGTCAACAGAGCAGAGATCAAGATCCCATAATGCAATTCATAACCAGAAATAAATGTAAATATACACAGTACACACATATCTCCTTTTTTTATTCTGTACACATTTATTTAAACACTGTCTTTATTGATTTTTAGGAACATTTAATGCGTATTAAAGAAAATAAAACAATAAATAATAATAAATTACAAATAATAATAAATACATATTTTGAATTAGTTCAGATTAATCAAGAGGACTACACTGAAGGCTTGATTAACGACGCTTAAAATTCGTTGTTGTTTTTTTACAGGAATAAACTATTGTTATTATTATCATCTAATTATTTAATGATAATAGGATTCAATTCCCGAAAATTAAATTAAATTGAATATAATTCCCGAGGCTTCTATAGATTGTGCAGCGCCAATGATCTCCATAATCCTGGACCAGGCCGTATCCTGAGCAGATGCTGTGGCGGTCATGGAGGAGTGGAGAGCCTGAGACTGATTCTTGTAAGACCCAGTGACAGACGAGTCTCAGTATTGATCTCGTGGGCCAGCCTGAACATCCGCCGGTGACCTACTCACACCTGCAGCTTCTCCACGATGGTCATGCCAAACTGAGCTTGGTTTCTCTCTAGGTTTTTTTCCTTCACTTTCGTCAACTGGTGAAGTTTTGTTCCTACACTGTCGCCACTGGCTTGCTTGGTTTGGGACTTGTAGAGCTGCGCATCGATGGATTTGCTCTTAAGTGTTTGGACTTTCAGCAGTGAATATTAAACCACACTGAACTGAACTAAACTGAACTTCAACTCTGAAAACTGGACTGACACAGTTTCAGTTTACTAAAACGTCTATGTTAATCTGCTTTGACACAATCTACATTGAAAAGCGCGCTAGAAATAAAGATTATTTAAATTAAATAATGCAAACCTGTATTTTAATCAAATAAATGTAGCATCATTGACGATACGAGACTCAAAATTTACAAAATAAACATAATTAACCCTGAACATTTGCAAGTAGTGATGTTGTGATGTGTTTGCTCACCGTCCTGTAACACCTCCTCATCTGACTGCTCTTTATTTTTCGTGTAGTCTAGTGTGTAGGTGAGGCCATTGCATCCTCGGGTTCGAACACCAACCTTCAGGCCAATCTGTTTTAAGATGAGGAGATGTAATATTCAGACAATGAGACGGGAAATAATGTTTCATTGTAACAACAGATGCTCATGACTAATCATCATCATTTTAATATTAATAATAATAATACTCACATATTCTGGTTTCTTATCTAAAAGCTGTTTGACTTTATTTACAGCTGAAGGTGTCTGTAAATGAAGAAAGCACATAGTAAATTACATAAATTTTAAATAATTACTATAATCAAATGGTCTATTGAGAAAGTCACAACCTCCTGACAAGGAATATCACTTTTATTAAAAAAAATCAGAGCAGAGTAGGGTCAGCTGACCAATTAAAACAAACTTAACTTCATATGACCAATTAGGGCAGAGTAGGGACATCTGACCACCAAAGCAAAACAAACTGGGCAACATCGGACCAATCAGAGCAGCGTATGCGCATTTGACTAATCAGAGCACAGAGCAGGGTGATCTGAACAATCACAACAAACTAGGCAACATCTGATCAATCAGAGGAGAGTAAGAACATCTGACCAATCACAACAAACTGGGCAACATCGGACCAATCAGAGCAGAGAAGGGTCATCTGACCAATCTAAAACTAGGCAACATCTGACCAATCAGAGCCAGAGAAGAGTGACCAGACCAATCAGAGCACAGGTAGGGTGATCTGACCAATTAAAGCACAGGTTAGGGTGATCTAACCAATCACAACAAACTGGGCAAAACTGGACTAATCAGAGCAGATTAAGCTAATCTGACCAATCAGAGCACAGAGTAGGGTCATCTGACCAATCACAATCAACTTAACTACATCTGACCAATCAGAGTAGAGTAGGGTCATATGACCAATCAGGACAAACTAGGCAATCAGAACAGAGTAGAGACATCTGACCAATCGAAACAAACTGGGCAACATCTGACCAATCAGAGCAGCGTATGCGCATCTGACCAATCAGAGCACAGAGCAGGGTGATCTGACCAATCACAACAAACTAGGCAACATCTGACCAATCAGAGCAGAGTAGGGACATCTGACCAATCACAACAAACTGGGCGACATCTGACCAATCAGAGCACAGAGTAGGGTCATCTGACCAATCACAACAAACTTAACTACATCTGACCTATCAGAGTAGAGTAGGGTCATATGACTAATCACAACGAACTGGGCTACATCTGAACTATCAGAGAACAGTAGGGTCATCTGACCAATCACAACAATCCGAAACTGTGAAAATCTGACCAATCAGCGCAGAGTAGGGTCATCTGAGCAATCACAACAAACTGGGCTACATCTGACCAATCATGACAAACTAGGCAATCAGAACAGAGTAGAGACATCTGACCAATCAAAACAAACTGGGCAACATCTGACCAATCAGAGCAGCGTATGCACATCTGACCAATCAGAGCACAGAGCAGGGTGATCTGACCAATCACGACAAACTAGGCAACATCTGACCAATCAGAGGAGAGTAGGGTCATCTGACTAATCACAATGAACTGGGCAACATCTTACGAATCAGAGCAGAATAGGAACTCCTGACCAATCACAACAAACAGGGCTACATCTGACCAATCAAAGCACAGCAGGGTCATCTATCCAATCCCAACAATCCAAAACTGGGAAAATCTGACCAATCTGAGCAGAGTAGGGTCACCTAAGCAATTACAACAAACTGTGTTACATCTAACCAATCATAGGACTGCAGGGTCATCTGATTTATCACAAATAACTGAGCCAATCAGAGCAGAGTTGGCTCACAGAAAGGCGGAGTTTAGAGAAAACCTGATTATATAATGCTGTAATGGAGATTATGAACAATATAAAGTGTTTTTTGACTCTGGATAGATGTAAAACTATTGTAGGAACATTTTAAATGCCATAATAAGGACACTTTTGTAAGATCATTTCATTTCAACCACTAAAAATCTGTACAAAAAAATAATAATAATCAACTGAATAATTAACTGAAGATGTCTAGAAGACTTCAACTAATTCAACCAGAAGAAATAAAACACACCGGATCTGACAAACACAACTAACACCTTCCTAGTCGATTGACTTCAAGTAGATATTTCAGCTTCAGCTGCACACAACGTCCCAAAGAATCTGCAGATGAGAAGTGTGTGAATTTGTGGGTGACTGAATATGAACTCTTCTCTAATGAATGACATGATCCAAGATTAAAGCTCTTTGTGTGATGTCTGGAGACTAGCATGTGACTCCATGTTCTGTTTTACAAGGGAAGAGGCTAAAAATAACTGGAAATATGATGTTTGGGAGTCCACTGACAATAGCAAAACCACAACACACGAATGCTGGAGACGCTAAACACAGTATGAATACAGTATTATTTTAAAATAACGACAACCAACACTGTACCTAAAATGCTTCTCAAGTCCAGACAGAAAGACTAACATTTTTTATTTTTTTACAATCCATGCAGAGTTGAATCCTATCTGAGATGTGCAGCTCCTAAGTTTACAAACATGAACACAAAGGCTACTGTGTATGATCTAATTTCCTCCTCAATGACATGATGCATATCATTAAAGGGACAGTTTACCCAAAAATGTAACTCATCATTCACTCACCCAAGATCATGGACAACAGTATTTTTATTATATCAATTTCAAATGGTTTGCAAAAGTCATTTTTATTCATCAATCTATTTTGCGATACAAGATAATTAATTAATTAATGCAACACAGTGGTCAAAACTGTCACCTCACAGCAAGAAGATCACTGATTCGAGTCCCGGCTAGGTCAGTTGGCATTTCTGTGTGGAGTTTGCATGTTCTCCCTGTGTTGGCGTTGGTTTCCTCCGGGTGCAAGTCCAAACACATGCACTATAGGGGAATTGAATAAACTAAATTGGCCGTAGTGTGTGTGTATGAATGAGTGTGTATGGATGTTTCTCAGTACTGCGTTGCAGCTGGAAAAGCATCCTCTGTGTAAAATAAATGCTGGATAAGTTGGCGGTTCATTCCGCTGTGGAGACCCCTGATGAATACAGAGACTAAGCTCAAGGAAAATGAAGATGTTAGTTAATAATTATTATAATAACTGTCTCATTTTGTCTTCAACTACAGTAGCTACTTGATTACTTTGATTACAGTGGAATACCACAAATTCCTAATATGCAGTACAGTACGTTACTGCAAAGTTACCCACAATGCAGTGCAAATTACAGTAGGGAACTGTAAGGAATGTAGCATTTTACTGGGCATTTTTGCAGTAAATGACTGTAAAATTGTGCTAAAGTCTGTTGTTTCAAAGCTGTAAGTTTGAATATGCATATTTTAAACACAGAGGAAGATCTATTTCATTAAATCAGAGAGATTGCTTCACCTCCCCTGACTGTATACATGTATAACCCCCCCTCACTTTTAGAGACAGACCATTTAGAAACAGGAAAGTAATAATTATATGAATGTACACTTTTGGATCTCTTTCAGCGGCACCCACACACTTTTAAAATGTCCGCTGTGCCGCTGTACACAACTAACAGTTTTATTTTTATTTTTTTAAACTATTGTCATTGTAAACATGTTTTTTTTCCCTGACATTTGACATAAACAGCTAGTTGTTACAGAGTTGCCAACTTGTCAAACATTTCATTTTGAGTCAAATTAATGTCCTTGTGAAGACCGTAAAGGATGACTGGTTGAGAAGAGACATGTCGTTTTTGTTTTTGTTCACACCACACAAAAAAATCTGACATTGATTATAATAAATGGCTAAATAACCTATTATACATGTTTTCTTTCAGACTACTAGGAAAAAAACAGTCAATACTTTATTGCACTTTAGCTTAGGGCTGCTCAATTTTGGGAAAAATCATAATCACGATTATTTTGGTCATAACTATAATCACGATTATTCAAAACAATTACAGTTGAAGTCTAAATTATTCGCTCTCCAGTGAATTTTTTTTTTTTAAATAAATGTTTCCCAAATGATGTTAAACAGACCAAGGAATTTTAACAGTATTTCCTATAATATTTTTTCTTCTGGAGAAAGGCTTATTTGTTTTATTTTGGCTAGAATAAAAGCAGTTTAAATATTCTGAAACCTATTTTAAGCTCAATATAATTAGCCCCCTTGAGTAATAAATATTTTTAATTGTCTGCAAGAGAAACTACTGTTATACAATGACTTGCCTAATTACCCTAATTAAGCTTTGAATCACACTTTAATCTGAATAATTGTATCTTGAAAAATATCTAGTCAAATATTATGTGCTGTCATCATAGCAAAGATAAAAGAAATGAGTTATTAGAAATAAGTTATTAAATCTGTTATGTTTAGACATGTTAAAATAAATCTTCTTTCCATTAAACAGAAACTGGGGGAAAGGGTCGCTAATAATTCAGGAGGGCTAATAATTCTGCCTTCAGCTGCATTTATGCAGTTATTTTCCTCCCTGTAAATAAGGAAAGGGAAATAAATACAATAAAATAAATATATGAACCAAACTGTGCTTTAAGCATCTTCACTGTAAGAAAAACACTTTAGCTCCAGCAGTCCTTCAGTCAAGAGCAGTGAGGGATTTTCTCCTCTTGTTGTTTGATTAATAATGATGAAACCAGTCGGCAGCAGGAATATTGAGCGCTGTCGCTTTAATGGTTTCTCTTTCGAGTGTCTTTTGATTCTCAACTTGTTTATTACATAAATGAGGGTTAATATGAATAATCTCTAAACGTTTTGACACCTATTTGACCATTAAAGCGCTCACGTTAACATGACTTTAGATGTGTGTGAGCTTTTTGTGTTCTCCGCACACACAGAAGCATGCGGTCTCGTTTGCGCTTTTAAAAACATGAATCAATGAATGATGCACATCCTGTGCTGCAAACGTTACATTACAGCACATGCTTTTAGTCATTTTCATGTGAAGCTGAGCTTTGCAGAGCAACAAATGTGTACAACTGGAAAGGGGGCGGTGTATGATGCAATAGTCGTTTATCTCGATTAATGTTTTTTCATAATCGTTAGAAGCCAAAATCGAAATCGGATTTTCGATTAATTGCACAGCCCTACTTTAGATTCTTTGTTTTGTCGTTCGTAGATTATTTGTTATAAATCAGATGACCCTGCTGTGCTCTAATTGGTCAGAAGTAGTTAAGTTTGTTGTGATGGGTTAGATCAACATACTCTGAGTCTGATTGGTCAGATGTGCCTAATTTGCTCTGATTGGTCAGATGTTGCCCAGTTTGTTTTGATTGGTCAGATGTCCCTACTCTGCTCTGATTGGTCCGATGTTGCCCAGTTTGTTTTGATTGGTCAGATGTCCCAACTCCGCTCTGATTGGTCAGATGTAGTTAAGTTTGTTGTGATTGGTCAGATGTCCCTGCTCTGCTCTGATTGGTCAGATGCAGCCCAGTTTGGTCACATGATCCTACTCTGGGCTCTGATTAGTCAGATGCTATTTTGGTCATCTGTAGATTCATTTTTTATTTATTACTTACATTTTTTCTCTTTATTACATTTTTTAATAATATAATTAGAGGAAGGAAAATGTGAAATATATATTTCTTCCACTCCACACCAATCATAAAATAACTTAACAAAAAAAAAAAAACATAAAACAACATAAAAATGGACAAAAAAATGTAACATTAAGGCTCTGTAGATTTTATTTACTTTATGTACTTTGTTTTAAATGTACACTACAAGCTATTAACAAACCATTAACTCAGACTTTTAGCTCAATAAATGACTAATTAGCTACTTAATAAGCTACCCAGTACTAGTTTAGGTATTTGGTAGGATTAGTGATGTAAAATAAGATCATACTTTTAATATTCATACTAATAATATCTTAATAATATGCAGGTAATAAGCCAATAGTAAATGGTGTGAAATGTGAATTGTTACTTAAACTAAAGAGTTACCTAATTTTCTCTTCAGTTTTAATGCACTGTTTAACACAGTATAAACACAGTACCCAAACCATTTACACTGTAGTACATACTCGATAAGCATTTGTTACAAAAGGAATGTACAGCTTGGAGAGATTCAGAGCCTTCGAAAACAAACCCAAATTATAGATCAGATATCTGATCCCAGAACACACGGATAAGATCAGCGAAGTCCTGCTGTCTAAACTTCACCCCCAAACAACTCAGCTATTCAGCACAGCCTGTCCAAACAGTAGATTAGACATGCGAATGCCTTAGGAATGGGTGGAGAATACCACTTAAACTTTAACATCTATATTTGAAAAGCAGATCTAGAAGATTCTGGTGCATAGACTTTACACAGAAACAAAATTAAAGGGACAGTTCATCCAAAAAAAAGGAAATTCTGTCATTATTTTCTCACCCTCAACTTGTTCAAAACCTTTTTGAGTTTCTTTCTTCTGTTGAACACACGAGAATATATTTTGAAGTATGTTGTAAACCTATAACCATTGACTAGCATAGTATTTGTTATTTCCTACAGGTTACAGCTTTCTTCAAAATACCTTCTTTTGTGTTTAATAGAATAAAGAAACACATAAAGGAGCAAATTTTATTTTTTTTAGTGAACTATCCCTTTAAGTTACCCCAATTCGTCAAGCCAAGCATCTGCTAACGGCTAGCATACTGAAAAAAACTGACCTTGGAGTGAAATGTAACTTAAAAATACAACCTTAAGGTAACAACACAGTTTTACAGCTGAACATCCGATTGTACTTCTTAGAATAGACGATTTTGTTGTGTTATAATCCAGTTATTAATCAGATAATGATCTGTGGCTAAGTTTAAACGCATCTGTCATGTAAGCTATCGCGATAATACGAGAAATAAACGTTTATTCTGGTTCAGAAATTGAGTCAGAACTCACCAGTGTTAAAGCGGCTCTTGTTGACAGTATTTTCCGTCTGCTCACCGCCCTCACGGTCGCCCGTGCGATGGAGGCTGACATGTTGAAGTTACCTAAACGCTTCTCGTTTAGATGTAAACACCAGAGGAAAGCACGGAAAGCCCGCCTCAATGGACGCACGCGATTAGTTGGTTATTTGAGTGACTGCTAGGAGAGCCAATGAGTGAGCGCTATTTCAGGTTTTAACACCATGTGACAACTTATTTGTATTACGCAATATTTTCTAACGTAAGGTCAGAGGACGAATAGTTTGTTGAATTAGATATCGATTAATTATAGCAAAAATTATTTAAAAAGAGAGCAAATACTAGTTTGCTGAAATTTGTTTGATTTGTAATGTCTTATGAACGCTGTGGAAAAACAGAAAGTCTGTTTAACGTTACCGTTATATCCACCAAAAGTAATCGTTTAATCAATAAATTCTTGTGATTGATACGTGACATATGCGTTGAAAAGACACAGCAATCTATATATTACGATTTTAAATCAACGTTATCCAGTTGCAACTGATAACCTGGTTAAAGGAGAGGTTAAAGTTATTAACGCTGAGATAAGTAACTTGTACCACGTGACCGTGCTACGTTTCAAATTAAACCATGGGTTATTTTTGTAAGGGATACAAGCCTTTATGTTTATGATGACTAATACAGAAATGCTTGTTTTAAAGCTGCTTTACACCAATAAACAGGAAAATAATACATTTAACCGTGATTTTACTACAAATAAATTACAACAAACCATGCTAACAGCAAATCAACCGTGTTAATACAAGTGCTAATCAATCCACCATAAACCCTGTTCACTACACCTTTGCTGTATTAAACCATGGGTAATATTAGTAAGGGAAGAGAATAATGCTATTATTCAGTTGTCTAATTTAGAAACTTGCTTAATTTGGGTTATAATTGGCTCTTCACAAAACAATAGTGCTGTTATTTAGCT
This sequence comes from Danio aesculapii, assembly GCF_903798145.1. Taxonomy (NCBI): domain Eukaryota; kingdom Metazoa; phylum Chordata; class Actinopteri; order Cypriniformes; family Danionidae; genus Danio; species Danio aesculapii. Next base: position 70,901,185 of record NC_079439.1, read on the forward strand.
CAACTCAGTTCAACGATCCCGGGAAATGCACCTGAAATTTACACAGAAATTGAATATGTACTTAAACCCATGCAACTTGACTAATACCTGCAAATTTTGATTCATGCTAATCATCATTCAATCCTTTATGCCATCCTACGACTTAATCATGCCTGAATTACACTGACATGACATGTTAAATGTTATAATTATTACATAATTACTGTATATACACAATTATTATACAAGTGTAGTTCTCGTGTACACTCACTGGCCACATAATTTGATGTACCTCTTTAACTATCTATTAATGCAAGCATCTAAACATTGTGTGTTGTTTATTCTGCGATATACTGTCACGGAAATTATTGGAAAATGATATTATTGTGTTTTTAAAGGTGCAAAAGGTGATTGTTTTCAGAAGCAATTTTAATTTTGCCTTTTTGAAAGTCTCTTCACATCCTATAAGCAATCATTTAACTGCTCCACATGTATTTATATGTATTTTAATATTCTGTGGGACCAAGAAAAGTTTGTCCAATCAAAACATTCGGTTCGAACATTATCATATGCTGTCTGACCTGCATGATAAAATGTGTAATTGCATTCCTCTATGCACCCCACGCTGGAAACATTATGTCATTAGCATGTTCACAGAGATTGGCAGTTAAATATCAATAACCTACCATTTAAAAAAAGTTTGGTAATCACATAGCATTTTCCACTGCACCTTTATGCCACTGATTATGAGCAAACAACGGCATAGTAATGCAAAATAGGCGCTTTAAAGGACCACAAACATATTCTAAGGTAATTTAGATTCCGTAATTTGATGTTAAAGTAAATAAATGTCCCAATATAAACTTTAAAAATGAAGTACAATGGCTGTAAATTACACGTGAACTGGAACTAGCTGCATTACTTTCAATATGATGATGTACAACTGAAACAGAACATTAAGAAGGAGGCGGGGCTGTGTTTTTGCACTCCTCCTCTCATCTATCACTTGTAGCAGACTAAAGCTGCGGTCATACTGTACTTTTCTCCCCATAGACTTCCATTCATACGCATGTGAATGCGGCAGATGGGAAACGTGCGACAAGTTTCGCAGTTCGCTGCATTAAAAAGTTCAAGCTTGGTGAACTCTGACCTGCGAAATTGCATCACGTGATTGCATGAGATCAATCGAAGATCAAAACATGACCTCTCTGTACAGAAAATTTAAATATGGACCAATCGCTCACTTTCTTTAATGTCTGATCATCTTGTTTAATCCCATTCTTTTTCGCAGTGCCGTACAACAGAATTTCGCATGTCCAAACTCGATCCTGGAGGGCCGGTGTCCAGGAGAGTTTTGCTCCAACCCTAATCAAACACACCTGAACCAGCTAATCAAGCTCTTACTAGATATACAAGAAACGTCCTGGCAGGTGTGTTGAAGCAAGTTGGAGATAAACTATCCAGGGGTCTGTTCTTCGTATGTGGATTACTCAATTAGCTGGATTTGGATATTGACGATTTGACATGATCCAGTATCGTTTAGTTCTTCAAAACTCATCTGAGACTTGTTGTCATAGGAACAGTTATGGTAACTCAAACCTGCTAGGGAGCAGGCTCATTTCATATAAACAGGATTAGATCGGGTCAGTTCAAGCAATGAAAATACTGAAAGTATGTACCGAATGCTGATATTTTCTTACTGTAGTTATATACACTTTGGAAAAATAATAGATATATTTTTAATTATATATATATATTAATAAAATGTATGCAATCTGCACTCCGAAATAAAGTACAAAGGCTGCCACCTGGTGGTTCAAAGAGAAAATTTATTGATATGAACTTTTTAGATACAAAAAAAGCTAATAATTTATGCAGTCATGCATGTGATTTGACCAATAATATACCAGTGATTTGATGCTTCAAAAAAGTTGCAGACACCTTTACCGATATCAAAATGCTTTTTAGATGCAAAATTAATTTATGCAGTTATTCCTTACGTTAATTAAAAAACTTGAGTAGGCCTAGGCTACTATAATAAAGAAAATCATCTCTAAATGTAGAACTAAATACATTGATATACATTGAAATGCATGATGAATACTCTTGACACATGAGCGTGTAAAGCCTGCAGCTCACAACAAACGTGGGAAGTTATTGCGTATCATATTTAACAAACCGTTTACTGCTAATTTTATGTAATTTTGCTCACATGGATAATTGAATATTCATCAGATGATGTCATTACGCTGCTGTGCCGTCAGCCAATCGCTGCATTGCTGATCATGATTTCGAGGATCGATAGATCAGTCCTTTACAACACATGCAGCGATCTCAGATCAGTTCATCCAGACATTTTAATCTGATTCGCCAACTTGTTTGAGGAACCAAATTAGCCAGAGATCAGTTATCAAGATTAACAGATCCAGGATCTGACTTAAGATCATTTAAGCGAGGTACGAAGAACGGACCCCAGGACATCGGCCCTCCAGGACAAAGGTTGGACACCCCTGCTCTAGAGCGACCGTGGCTTAACGGTTGGAGGGGCGTGGCTAAGCATCTTTAGCCCAACCCATGCAACTGACATCATCAGCGGAGAACTGCAATTATAAAAGTTGAAGGAAATCCTTAAATTTAAAGATGAACAAAACATTTGATTAACATGGATTAACTTGTACTGATTTAATTGTTCACCTTAAGACTGACAATGTGCTTTAACAAAAAAAACATAGTAAATTGTGATTTCATGCAGATTTATTAGCCAATATTGATGAATGTTTGCCATTTTGCACTTTTCTGGAGGTCGGTGCAGCCTAAAACAGAGCTCATTTTCACAACTTCATCCAAAACATCAGGTTAAAAGGTGAAAGTTGGTCTTTTCTTCAGCTGCTGTTTATTAAAATAAATGACCTAACACAAACTAGATGAGATGACAAGGGTTGCAGTCAGCTAAAATGTTGCTGACATTCGTTTTGATGTAAACATGATGGGAAACTGTTAGTGCGTCACCAAAAAACGACTGACGTCATGTCCATGTTTTGAACAATACGTCAATATATTGATTATTGCAACAGGTCTACCACCACAGTAGCAACAAATGAGCTAACATTTCTCATTATTGCAGACATAACATGTAGATCAATTACCAGAACAAAGTGCGCAGACGTCTTTATGACAAAATTAATTTATCGTCACAAAAAAAACACACACAGTTGATCATCTAGTATGGAGGGAATTGATATTATTAACATTGCAAAATAAAAAAATAATAATAATGCAGTGCAGCCTTTCCAAAAATACACAATTCATTCAGCAAGAACTATCAAATAAAGCGATAAGAACTAAAACCAAGCCCAGCCAAACAGAAATCGCACAATGAAAAAAGCTCAACATCATTATTAGCATGTAAATACACACAGACCCCACCCAACATCGCATGTACATTGGTTTATTTTTTTCTTTCTACAAAATAAAATGCTTTTTGGTGAACACACATACACCCAGCAAACAACTTTGTGTTTAATAGACATCTAATAGACATCTAAACGTAAATAGATTGGCTAAAACAAGGTTAAACCTGTCAGTGAAAATCTAATAGACGTCTAAGAATAGCCCAAAACTAGACTAGTCGTCAAGATTAGACAGACTTTATAAGTGTAGTCAGTCATTTCTGCTTAATTCATGACTAGTCTAGTTTTTGGGCTATTCTTAGATGTCTATTAGATGTCAGCCCAAATTTAGACTATGTTTAGATGTCTATTGGACATCTTTAAAAAACAAAAGATGCTTGCTGGGCACACACAAGACGCACAACTGTGCAAAATGTTCTACTAAAACTATTCGAGCGAATTGTAAACACACAACGGGGGCTACGATTTATCTAAATGACAAAGCACTGTAATGAACTGGACTTATAATTAAAAAATTAAATTAAAACGGATAAAATGAAGCGTCAAATTCATTCCACAATAGGGGAAGAAAAAGAAAACAACAACTAAAAATTAGACACCTGTAAAAGGCACATTCATGGAGGTGTTCTAACTGTATAATACTGGAGATCAACACTCTTCAGCCTGATGCTCACTTCTGAGGGTCACTTAAAAGGGCTCCACTTCTCCACAGATGTACTTAAGGATGAGTGTCTGTTTGAAAGACTACCTAGAAAATAACAGAGGGGAAAAAATGGTCTCAGAAAAAAAACTATGCATTTGGACTAGTCAGAATTATTAGCTCGGCTCTATATTTCTGTTTAACGGAGAGCAGATTTTCTTCAACATTTCTAATCATAATAGTTTTAATAACTCATTTCTAATCACTGATTTATTTTATTTTTGCCATGATGACAAAGAGGTTATAATAGTTTTGGATTTTTCAGTAGTTTTATTTTTTATTTTGTTTTGACTTTTTGTTTTTAAATTCAGTTAGTTTTTATATTTTGAAATAGCTATGTTTTAGTTTAGTTTTTATTAGTTTCAGTGTTAGTTTTAGCTTTTTTGTAAATAAGGATCTCTGTTAGGTGCAATATTCAAAGTCATCAGAATAAATATTGCATAATAAAAACTCAACCAAGGATAGGCTACTTTTTTTTGACACATGAACACCATCATCTACCACTACCATCTACCCATCCTCAAATTCAAATACAACAGCCCACAAGAAAGCAGCCTTAAGAAAAATATGTGTGCAAGGCTGCTTCTGAGGTTAGATGCACAGTAGTGATGGAAGGTTGGATCTTTAACGTAAACCGGATCTTCCCAAGTTTGGACTCAATCAAAAATATGTAGTCAGCAGTTATCATTTCAGTCAGTTAAAACATCAGCATGATCTGACAAGTTTCTTACAATTACGTTTTGCAACGCAACTGAAGCATGATTCACTTATTTTTAATTCCATTACGACTTTCTATTATGAAATAAACTTACGTTTCGCCAAATCCTCTATTTAAGCCCTCGGTTTACCCGCACTGCAGTTGTTGAAGTTTGCTTCAGTCACAGCAAGTTGTCATGTACTGTTTGTTTCAGTTCACAGAATCTCGCATGCGCAGTATTATCGGTTCACCGCTTCTCAAATCTGATCTCAGTGTACTGTTCTAATAACTGATTAACTTAGTATATATTGATTTATTTCAAATCAGAGAGGGTATCAGACATGTTACAATAAGTAGATTGTGAATAAGAGTGCTTACTGGAGACGCAAATAGTTTCAAATGATTCAGTTCGATTTAGTGAATTACTTCAACTGGTTCATTTAGAAGATCCGGTTAAAAAGAATGATTCGTTCGCGATCGCTATAATGAATACGGAAATGAAATGTATTATTGGGCACAAATGTGTTAACTGAATACTTTTATAAGATACTAATATTCAGCTTAAAGTGACATTTAAAGGCTTAACTAGGTTAATTGGGTTAAAGTTAGGGTAATTAGGCAAGTCATTGTATTTCACCGGCTCACCGGCTTCAGGACCCAAAATCATCCTTTTGGCTTTTCTCTTCTTCCTCCGGTCCTGTTGAGGACTTTCCTGAAAACACAACAACAACAGATCAGTGTCATTCCTGCACAAAAATACAGCATAAGCACAAAATGAGAACATTTATAAATGAAATGACACAATATGTGACCTACCACCCTGTCCCTGTCTGATGCAGGACTTCTTTGGTAGGTGTTTGGAGAGGATTCTGCAACCAAAACCACCACCACATTGATGACTTAATGAACTACGTTACGTAAAACCCATTAGATCTAATATATGCTAATATAAACACCACTATACGCATGAGTCTCGCACAGTAGGTTCACATACCCCCAAGCTCAATAAAACATAAATAATCATAATATAATAGCAAAATAATCATACTTATTGTTTTGAAGCAAGATTATTTTGCTCATTTAGATTATTTTGCTTGTTTTAAGGAAAAACTCACTTAAAATTTAACATATTATTTCCTAAAACAAGACGATGTGTTCTGCTTGTCTATAAAATGCTTCTTGATTGAAGAACTTTTAGATATTTGGACTGGAAACAGGACAGAAAGTATTTTTAGCAGTGCTCTCACTTACTGTTTTTCCAATACATTGAATTCAGCAATACTACTCAGCTCGCATGCTGTTTTTAATGTATTATATAGGTGGGAAGCATGCCATTTCGGAGGCAGCCGATAACTCCATTGATGCGCACCATGATCTTTGATATGTTGCCAACCAAATTGCTAGCTTACACACTACATGAGAGGTAATATCAGGTATTAGGGTCATATAATGTAATGAGCTCGGTCACCTATAGATTTGGACAGCAGACAGTCTCTCTTGATGTGAGAGTTGGAGCCGCACAGAAAACAGCATCTCTCCTCTTTCTGCCTCCACCGTGTGTCTTTATACGGGCTGCCGTCTGTCATTACTTTGCTGGATCGGTTCACGTCACGGCCACTGAAGAACCCATCGGGATTATCACGTCTTTGCCTTCATTTGAAACCAAAAAAAGAATTTAAAAAAAATTTAATCAATAAACAAAATCAGTTGAAGTCAGAATTATTAGCCCCACTGAATTATTAGCCCCCCTGTTTATTTTTTTCTTCAACCCATTTCTAATCATAATAGTTTTAATAACTCATCTCTAATAACTGATTTATTTTCTCTTTGCCATGATGACAGTAAATAATATTAGACTAGATATTCTTCAAGACACTAGTATACAGCTTAAAGTGACATTTAAAGGCTTAACTAGGTTAATTAGGCAGGTTAGGGTAATTATTCAATTAGTTATTGAATAATAATGGTTTGTTCTGTAGACTATCGGAAATATATAGCTTATAGGGGCTAATAATTTTGACCTTAAAATGGTGTTTAAAAAATTAAGTGCTTTTATTCTAGCCTAAATAAAACAAATAAGACTTTCTCCAGAAGAAAAAATGGTAACACTTTATAATAACTACACACTATAAATAATTTATTAAGCATCAGCAAATAGTGAATTCATTATCTGTATTATTCTATAAGCATTATCTCTACATTGATAAGCGTTAGTAAGCAGTTTATAACTGCAGCTACAAATGCTGTATTCTTGACTTACAAACATATTTATAATGTGCTTAATACTTGTACTTTCATACTTTGTTAATGATTAATTTTTCATTACTAAATTATCACAATATTATTCAGGCATATATTAAGGGTTACTATGTATGTTAATAAATGCTTTATTAACTCAACTTCATCTAGTTTTGTGACCTAATCGGACTATTTATGCTTTATAAATCCCTTATAAATGACAAATAAAGGCTCAGTTAAATTCTAAACAGGAAAATTGACATTATTCATTCCTTTTCATTTAAAGAGACACAAATAAAACTGTACTTCAAATGAAAAATAAATCTTTGCAAGCTTATCTAAACTAAAATAACTGTAGAGTTTAAACATTGCATCTTATTATATTGTTAAACCATTATATTGTTGTTGTTGTTTGATCCAGTTTTATGTTGTATTTTGACACTCCTGTTATTCTGCAATGTTTAAACTTTACAGTAATTTTATTTTTTAGATTGCAAAGATTATTGTTGATTTGATTCTGAGCCTTTAGTTGTCATTTATTAGAGATTTATAAAGCATAAATAGTCCTCACTTTAGATTAGGTCACAAAACTGCATGAAGTTGAGTTAATGAAGCATTTATTAACATATTAGTTAACTATTAGTATATGACTGAATAATAATATATGTAAATGTTGATTTCAATAGTTTATTAATCACTTACTAACTCATTCTGAATGATCCTAAAAACTCTCAACTACTCTTAAATACAAATGGTTTGTAAATAAAGCGATACTTAATTTAGTAATGAAAAATAAATCATTAACAAAGTATGAAAGTACAAGTATTAAGCACATTATAAATATGTTTGTAAGTCAAGAATACAGCATTTGTAGCTGCAATTATAAACTGCTTACTAACGTTTATTAATGTAGAGTTAATGCTTATAGAATAATAAATTCACTAGATGCTAATGCTTAGTAAATGATTCATAGTGTGTAGTTATTATAAAGTGTTACCGAAAAAATATCATCAGACATACTGTGAACATTTCCTTGCTCTGTTAAACATCATTTGGGAAATATTTAAAAGAGAAGAAACAATTCAAAGGGGGGCGAATAATTCTGACTTCGACTGTATATATTCGGTTATTATTGGAGTTTAAGTATTGTCATGGAAGAAAATAATTAATTAACACAAATGTACACTTATTTAAACTCATGGCTGGAATACACCACATAACTTTTAATATCTGTCCCTACATTAAATCACAAGGTGTGGTAAACTTATTTATAGAGGATAAACTCAAATATTGAAGGCGTTTGATATCTTCCAACTGGATATTCTGGCGTCTGCTTGTCATACACTTTGTTTTCTGTGGAAACCCCAAAATCTACACACTCACTTTTCTAGACTGCAAAAGTGGACAAAATGGTGTGTATTATACACTGTAAAAATAAAAAATAAAAAATTCAGTAAAGCTGCTGTGGTTGCCAGTAAAGAGAAAATAATTCAAAGAGGGGCTAATAATGCTGACTTCAGCTGTGTATATCGCATATGTAATGCTCTCATTTTCAGATGTCACAATACACAACAGATGTAGAATTATTCAATTATACTCTATGGAGATTTGATGGCCAAATAATTAAAATAATGTATTAAAATTAAATAAATAAATAAACAAAATCTAATTAAAAGCATCCAAAATCTTATTTAAAAAAGGCTTTACACATGCAAAGTTCAAACACTTATTTTTACCTTAAGTGTTTTGTTGTTTTTAAGTCTCTTATGTTCAACAAAACAGTAATATTGTGAATTAATGTAACAATTCAAAATAACCATTTTATTTTTGGTCAAATGTTAAATATATATTATATTATATATTATATATTATTATATTATATATTAAAGTGTTATTGTTTATGTGATTTAATGCTGAATTGTCAGCGTTGTTCCTGCAGTTTTAGTGTCACATGATCCTCCAGAAATTATTATAATATGCATAATTATCAAGAAATATTTATGTTATGTTCTGTTTATGTTATGTTTATAATATTCAAGAATATTAATATTGAAAACAGTTGATTCACATTTATGGCACTGATTCGCATTTTGTGGAAAACATAATATCCATGAGCTTGCGGAGACCTGCAGAACGCTTTGCTGTCTTTGCTGAATAAAATAAAAGAAATTAATTATTTTTTAATTCACTTTTAAAAGGTGATTTTCTCAATATTTCAATATTTAGATTTAAATAAAATAAAATTAGAATGAAATGAATTACATTTAAATTTAAACAAAATGAATAAAATTAAAACCAAATTAAAATTAAATCAAAATGAATACAATTCAAATAAAAAAAAAAAAATATTAAATTAATTAAAATTAAATTAAATTAAACATATATTTTTAAATTAACTTAAAATAAAATAAAATTAATTATTACATTTAAAATTAAATTCAATAATTATTATTTTTAATTAACTTATTTTTTAATTAACTTTAAAAGGTGATTTTCTCAATATTTAGATTTAAATAATTTTTTTTTATTGAAATTAAAATTAAATAAATTAAAATTAAATTAAAACTAAAAATCATAAATAAATTAACAAGTAAAGTTAATTAAATTAAAACGTAACTATTTTAAATAAAATAAATTTTAAATAAATAATTATTGTTTAATTACCTTAATTTTTTATTAACTTTAAAGGTGATACTCAATATTTAGATTTAAATAAAATTTAATTAATGTTAAAAATAATTATATATTTTAAATAATATAAAAAATAATTAAAATTGAATTAATTCTTATTTTAATTAGCTTCATATTTTTTATCAATTTTAAAGGTGATTTTCTCAATATTTAGATTTAAATAAAATAAAATAACTAAAAACCAATTCATCCATCAATCCCTGTAGCACAAAACCAAGTTATATTTGTGGGAATTGCCAACAATCCAATGCACAAGTCAAAATGTATGCCAATAATCATTAGAGTAAAGATCATCTTCAAGAAGACATTCAGTTAATTAAAATATTAACTTTAAATGTGATTTTCTCATTTCATTCATTCATTTTCTTTTCGGCTTAGCCTATTTATTAATCCGGGGTCGCCACAGCGGAATGAACCGCCAACTTATCCAGCATGTTTTATGCAGCGGCTGCCCTTCCAGGCGCAACCCATCACTGGGAAACATCCATACACACTCATACACTATGGTCAATTTTAGCATACCCAATTCACATTTGCAGCAGGAAATTTAGAAATGATTCATCAAAATGTAAAAGCACTACAAGGATTAAATTTAAAGATAGTAAAAAAGCAGAGTGCTGAATTACCTCTTCCTCATCGGACAGTCTTTCATAAAATGGCCAATCTTCCCACAAATGCGGCAGCAGCGGTCATTAGGTGCAAGTTTTCCCTCGGTGAGCACTTCTGGGTCAAAGAAATACTCCTGCAAACACAAAAGTCAATCTTCAGTACGATGAATCAACTCGTATACAACTGACAGCATCAAAGGTGGACACAAACCATTTTATTGGAGTAATCTGGAGGAAACACTCTGACAGGAGAGCCGAAAACTCTGCGGGCGTTGATGAAGGCCTTCATGATAAAACTGGCCACTGAAAAACAAGTCCAGATCAGACACATGGAAAAAAAATATATAATATTTCCCAAATGATGTTTCACAGATTCAGGAAATTTTCACAGTATTTCTGATAATATTTTTTCTTCTGGAGAAAGTCTTATTAGTTTTATTTCAACTAGAATAAAAGCAGTTTTTATTTTTGAAAACATTTAAGGTCATTATTAGCCCCTTTAAGCATGTTTGTTTTGGATTGTCTACAGAACAAACCATCGTTATACAATGACTTGCCTAATTACCCTAATGAACCTAGTTAAGCCTTTAAATGTCACTTTAAGCTGAATACTAGCATCTTGAAGAACATCTAGACAAATATTATTTACTGTCATCATGGCAAAGATAAAATAAATCAGTTATTAGAGATGAGTTATCAAAACTATTATGTTTAGAAATGTGTTGAAGAAATCTGCTCTGTGAAAAATATATTCAGGAGGGCTAATAATTCTGACTTCAACTGTAAATGCTTTAGATCAGTGGTTCTCAAACTGGGGGTCGCAGAATAATTTCAAGGGGTCGCGAGAGTGATTTAAAAACTGTGTAATTTTCAGTGATTATAATAAATATTTTTCAGTATTACAAGTGAAAGCTAATATTTTCAGATTTTTTAAAGATATCACTGATGAATTCATAAAGTATTGAGGACACTTTCAGGCAGAATGCATCTTTGTACTTGAAGCGCAGCGCTCAGGAACAGTTTAAAACTGTTGTCATGTCAACTTGCTGCAGTAAACAAAGCCGGCAACGCTTGTCCCGCCTTCGCTCTCTTCCTATTGGCCCACTGCGCTAGACTGAATCATTCAGTCAACGCCTTCTGCCTTCAGATGACAGGAGATACAACCGTGAAAATGTAACGCGCTGAAGAGGAGAGAATGAAAACAACACTGACAGATTTAGTTTTAGAAACCAGCTAAAGCTACAAATAATGGCACATCTGATTAGTTTTCATGTGGTGAATGTTAATCCATCATCTACACTTTTCCAAGAGTGGATAAAAGACTTCCATTGACTTCAAGTCCGCTATGATAACAACTAAAGCATTCACTGTAAAGTCTGTGGGACGCAATTTTCAGGTAACTGTTTGCCACATCTACACATTTTAAACAGGATAGGTTGTTTAAACCTTAATTTAATCGCTAGACGCTGTCAGCCGTGCAAGTGGCAGCGGTATGTAAAATTCATGTCAAGCAGTGCGTGCAGGGCCGGTGAGCGGTTCGTCCGTGTTTTGGTCACTCAATTATGCTTTAAAAATGTGTTTTCTTGTGATAACGGGATTTCATTGAGACATATTTTACTCACGCATGCATATATATATTTTTTTGCTCGTTAGTTTTGATTAGTGTTGATTTCAAATGCAATAAATCGGTTTATAAAACTTAAAATAAGTTATTTTTATTGTTTGGATATGTTTTGATAGTGGGGGGTCGCGAGTTCTTGACGATCTTACATTGGGGGTCGCTGGCTTAAAAGTTTGAGAACCACTGCTTTAGATGACAAGATACACTGTAAAAAATTCAGGGTTTCACATAATTCCTTCATGTTATCCTAACACAAATCAATTACGTTCCTTTTTACAAACTGAACAAACAATAAAGTTGTCAAATAATTAAAAAAAAATTACTTTATTCCAACTCATTTTACATTATTAGTTTTTATTAAGCAGCAAAATTAATTTGAGGGTAGCAAAAAAAGGGTCATTTATTTAGTAAAATCATAATTGTGTTATTTGGTAGCCTTTTAAGAAAGCACACCTATATTTGATGTTTTTAAAGATCGTTTAGTTCCGACTGTTATTTAAAAGGAGAAATATGTAGGATTGTTTTCATTAAAATATTCAAAAGCCTGTCTTATAGATTTTGCTGAATTATGTGCTCGTACTGTCCTAAATGTTTCGCTGAATGTTTAAATACAAAGAAATAAGCGGTTTTAACTAGTGTTCAGGGTGTGTGCATGCTAATGACACACCCTCGATTTCTAGTTTGGTTTTGTAGAAAACAGGGAAACGGCAGCGAGGCTTTATTATGTTGTGTGTTTTATTCGACTGCACAGAGCAGCATTAGAACTGAAGCCTAAACTGTATATAGTCTGATAAAAGAGAGCTGCTAACTGTAGTATTGGTAACCTAGCAACCAACAGTCAACAAGGCAAGCATAAATAAATAAATTGATAAATAAATAAATTAATTAATTAATTAAATAATTAAATAATTAATTAAATAAATAAACAAATAAATAAATAAATAAATAAATAAATAAATAAATAAATATAAATAAATAAATAAATAAAAATGTGACTGACTTCTCCGGGACAGACCAGCGCCAAGGTTGTGACTCAAGTCGAACGGATCTGAAAGAGGAAAAACACCAAATATCAAATACTTTGCAATATGTACTAATAGTCATGAGTGTTGATATTATTACAATACATCAATGCTGGGTTTAATACAGTGAAAAGCAACGAGAAACAAGTTACATCAAAATGTTAACTACTTTCAGCAAGGAATTTGTAGTCACAGAAAACAAATGAACGATAGAGTGAATAGTTAAGTTTGAAGCAGCACATTGTTTCACTTTTACATACAGTTGAAGATGAATTCATTCACCCTCATGTGAAATTTGTATTATTTTTCACAATCTAAAAAAAAAAAAGTGATAAACAAAAGAGCAAGGTTTGTTTGTTTGTTTCAAGTATTTCCTATTATATTTTTTCTTATGGAAAAAACTTATTTCTTTAATTTTGGCAGCAAAAAAATTAATAAATAAAATGTCAAAAATTAATAATAAATATATAATTTTTTATATGTAAATGTTATGAACCGCACAGTTTTGCGTGTATGTTCTTTCTGTCTCTATCCGTCTCTCTCGATCTCTCTCTCTACTGGCCCTATCATTTTTACAGGTACCGCCTACTTCGAAACACTATTGGCTGACAGGACTGCCAATCTAAATCAACCATGTGACGACGACTTCTCTCTCTGCCAATCACGCTTGTTGCCGAGCTCTTTAAATGTTGTTTTGGCGTGTTGTCTGTTTGGTGGTGTCCGTTTGTTTTGTAGCTGTTGCTGATGTTGACTTAAAGTGAGATTTACTGATGTTGACTTTGAGTGAGATTTGTTTGACAGTTCTGATGTGTGTTTTTACATCTCTAGCCCGCTAATGCTCCATTAAAAATCCTTCTGTGACTTTTGACAAGGGAGATCTGGAACAATGTAGTAAGTGACGTGACATAGATAGTTTGCACGCAGGATTATTGATGTATAGACACACTAGTTAGCGAAGTGCGCTAATTTTGTATTTCTATTTTTCAGATTAGTGTAAGTTCAGGGCGCTTTTGGCGCTGAAGACTTTTCTTTTCATATTGTTTTCTTATTTAGTGGTTTGGGGAGGAGTTTAAGGGAATATTTTTGTTATATTTATTTCTTTGATTTTGCTAGCGCAACTTCAGTTCCCTCTCCCGGGTTTATCTTAGTTCTTTTTAACTTCATCTTATTGTTTAAAAATATTGTAAATACAGTGGGAGCAATAAATCTTTTGCGGTGCTAATTTGTAGTTGTGTCTTCTCTTGCCATTTTAATCTCCAGTTTATTCTTTGGTCATCTTTATGTTACTCCTTTTAATTCCCTAGACATATTTTCATCAAGGATCGTAACAGTAAAACTGCTACGGTTATTAGAGCGCTTAAGAAATAATTTTTTCAATGATCTAAAGCAGGGGTCACCAAACTTGTTCCTGGAGGGCCGGTGTCCTGCAGACTTTAGCTCCAACCCTAATCAAACACACCTGAACAAGCTAATCAAGGTCTTACTAGGTATACTTGAAACAACCAGGCAGGTGTGTAGAGGCAAGTTGGAGCTAAACCCTGCAGGGACACCGGCCCTCCTGGACCGAGATTGGTGACCCATGATCTAAAGCAGGGGTGTCCAAAGTTTTTAGGCCGAGGGCCAGATGCAAAAAAAAAAATGTTTACATACATCACACAGACACACATATATACATATATATATATATACATATATATATATATATATATATATATATATATATATATATATATATATATATATATATATATATATATACACACATGTGTGTGTGTGTGTGTATATACTATTATGGAATTATTTTAATTCGTCGTCCAACTGTGTTTCTAGAAAGACTTACGTTTTTAAAATCTTGAATCTTCTCTGGCAAATTACAGTCGCAACACTCATCAGACACTCCTATAGAAATTCTCCTACAGTGAAGGGTTTCCTGTGCTGTGCGATTAGCTGAGCTACCTCATAACTAGCCAGCGTAGAATTTTCTTGCACTTTTATTTATTTATTTTTATTATTTATATTATTATTTTTTATTGCTTGAACTGACAATACAAGAACATCCAGAAAGAAAGTCCAAGGGATCAGACAGATCTTTAAAAGGTCAATAATGTACATAGTCTTAAGAAAACTTTAATAAAATCACATACAAATACAAATAATACCATTGGACAAAAAGGGGAATAAAACTGAATTACAGTATTAATAATAATAATAATAATAATAATAATATTAACAATAATAATAATACAAAAAAATGTCTTGCACTTTATTAGCAGGAAAAAACTGCTGTTGTTGAGCTGAGAGGGCAGCTGCTAATTGTTTTACTTTATGATCTCGTTCGGCACCAGTGTAAGAGCTGAAGGCCTGATGTTTTGTTTCATAATGTCTTTTAATATTATATTCCTTCATTACTGCAACTGATTCCTGGCAAATTAAACAGACACATTTCCTGCTGACCTCTGTGAAGAAATATTCTTCGCCACAACGTGACTGAAATTTCTTGCACTCACTGTTGATTTTCCTTTTTCTTGGTTGTGCCATGGCTCGCCAAAACGTGATTATCAATGTTTCCTTCAGTTTGTTCGATTCGTTTTACTTCATAACAGGAACTGCTGCCTAACTGAAGGCATATGATAGCGACACCCAGTGGTTATTTATTGAATTACGTTCATATTTGTATAGCGGGGCAGATTCTATTCATATTTATAAAAAGGCTTGCGGGTCGCCACAAAACTGATTGCGGGCCGCAGATGGCCTGCGGGCCATAGTTTGAACACCCCTGATCTAAAGAAACAACTGTTGCTCAATGACTTGCCTATTTACCCTAACTTTAACTTAATTAACCTAGTTAAACCGTTAAATGTCACTTTAAGCTGTATAGAAGTGTCTTGAAAAATATCTAGTCAAATATTATTTACTGTCAATACAAAGATAAAATAAATCAGTTATTAGAGATGAGTTATTAAAACTATTATGATTAGAAATGTGCTGAAGAAATCTGCTCTCCGTTAAACAGAAATTGAGGACAAATATACAGGAGGGCTGATAATGTGTGTAAATCAATTTTGTCAATTTAACAGCACAATAAGTCATTTTGTCTTTGCCTTATTAATTACAAATGTATATTTTCAGGTCACTTCTGATAAGTCTGTGTGGTTTTTACCCTCGATGGCGAGGTGTTTGGACGTCCACTGCTTCTTGAAGGTGCTGAGCGGCTCCTTTCTGCGGATGCAGATCACAGACTCCCTGAAGTCGAAGGTCTCGGTGTAAAACTGCAGCAGGCCGAGCCACAGCTCACCCACCGACTCCCGGTTCTTCTTGTACTCCGGCCAGTGTCTGTGCTGAGGAATCAACAACAACCCAGACTCATCATCCATTACATCAGAAGGATAAAGCAAGCATTTTTGTGCTGCAAAGACATTTTAGGAGCAGTTGCACATACAGCTGAAGTCAAAAGTATTCAATTATTATTCAATTAATTTTTAATCCTTTTAAAAATATCTGCCATGTGCTTTTTATTGAGATTAAAGATTAAATAAGATTTTTTCAGCACAATTTTAAACATGATAGTTTTAATAACTTATTTTCTTTTGTCTTTGTGACAGTACATCATATTTTACAAGATACTAGTATTCAGCTTAAAGTCCGATTTAAAGGCTTAATGTGGTTACTTAAAGCAAGTTAGAGTAACTAGGCAAGTTAATGGACAACAGTGGTTTGTTCTGTACAATCAAAAACTTTATTGCTTGAGAGAGCTAATAATATTGACCTTAAAATAGTTTTAAAAAATATGTTTAAACTGCTTTTATTTAAGGCAAACTAGAAGAAAAACGACCTTTCCCAGAAGAAAAAATATTTTAGGAAATATTGTGAAAATTTTCTGCTCTGTTAAACATCATTTAGGAAATATTTGAAGAATTTAATTTTCACAGGAGGGTGAATCATTTTTATATTAAAATTTTTATTGTGAAATAACAAACACTATATCAGTACTAAGTTACATCTTTGTTGTTGTTGTTTTTTACAAAAGAGAACAAAAGAAAAAAAAATAATTATAAAAAATATATAATAATGATAGTAGGAATGAAAATGGAAAGAAAAATGGAAGCAAGAGTAATAAGTGTACAGAAAATATCTAATAACTATCACAATCAAACGTTCAGATACATTGTAAATGTTAGAAGTAAATATTTACAATTAAGCAGTATAAAATAGTCATCTTTAAAAACAGACAAAAAATTAATTACTACCAAATAAATCAATTAAAAAGGAAGGAGAGTGCATCTATTAAATGAGTGGAGAACATGAGACTGATTCCTGTGACGCTCCAGAGACAGACGAGTCTTCGCTGAGGCCAGCTTCCAGCCTCCGCCACTGAGACTGCAGCTCTACACAAGACGTTTGGCCAGCGGAGAAATTAAAATGGTCGTGCCCAACTGAGCCTGGTTTCTCTCAAGATTTTTTTTCTTCACTTTCGCCATTTAGTGAAGTTTTTTTCCCTCTCCGCTGTCGCCACTGGCTTGCATGGTTCAGGATCTGTAGAGCTGCGCATCGTTGGATTTGCTCTTCAGTGTTTGGACTCTCAGTAGTGATTATTAAACCACACTGAACTGAGCTAAACTGAACTGAACTTAAACACTACAAACTGAACTACACTGTTCCTATTTACTGTGACCTTTTATGTGAAGCTGCTTTGACACAATCTACATTGTATAAGCGCTACACAAATAAAGGTGAATTGAATTGAAAGGTGAAAATGGAAGGCAAGACCTCAAGAGAGTTAAAGTAAGTTAACTCTAATCTTTTCCAACTTTAGAAAATGCATGGTCTCTACAAGCCATCGGGATGTAGTTGGAAGCTTATTTGATTTTCAGTGAAGTAGAATATGACGCCTGGCTAATAGTGAGGTAAAGGCCAAAATATCAAGTTGTTTAGAATTGAACTGGGACCAAATCTTTGGAGCCCCAAAAATGGCAACATCAGGGGATGGGTTTAAATTTACCTACAACACCTTGGACATAATTGTAAAATAATGATTCCAATAATGTAACAGAGGGTACATAAAGAACATATGACTTAAATTACACCTTGGTGCATGACATCTGTCACATCTGTCATCAATATTGGGAAATATTTCAGATAGCCTAGTTTTTGAGAAATGGATTCAATGAAATACTTTAAACTGTATCAGGCTAAACCGAGCACAAATTGTACTAGAGCGTATTCTCTGCAGCGCCACCATTCTTCCTCAAAACATAGTCACCATTCATTTCCCAAGATTTTTTAATTTTAGCTTTAGTAAGAGAACAGGAGGGTGAATAATTTTAGCTGTATGATTCATTCATTCATTTAAACTTTTCTATAGATGTTTTAAAATCCTTATCAAGCCTTCTCATATATAATCTGCATATATTTTATAAATGCATTGTAATTTTCATCCATTGCATGCATTATTCCAGTCTTCAGTTTCACATCATCATTCAGAAATCACTGTAATATGTTGGTTTGCTGTTCAATGATTAACTATTATAGTACGAATGTTAACTACACTTATATTAGTTAATAAATGCTTTTTTTTTATATTACCAATACTGGTCAATAACAATAATAATAATATATTATAATATTAATAATACTATCAATAAGAAAAATTAAGCTATTTTCACAGTTTAAATCCAATTCAGACATGTGCTGCTGGTCATGAGGGTATTATTTTACCAGATAAAAAAAAAACCTTTGTGATAGTAAATGATTTTGTGAATGGAAAGATCTTTGCCAAGTCCTTGTTTTCTGCATTTAAGGTTTCAAAATAAAATAATGTATCCAGTGTATCCATCTGTTTTATACTGTTATAATGTTCTCTATTAGCCTCAAAACATGTATATCAAGACATATTTATATTTATCCTTAATATTTAAGGATGTTATTGGCTACAAATATAAAGGTTAATATCAGCATTAGTCAAAAATGTATAGGGTCCAATAATAAAATCATGTCATTTTCACAGGATAAACCCAATTCAGATGCATGAGGGGTTTTGCCATTAAAAAAACAACAACTTTGTGATTTGTATCTGACTTTGTGAATGGAAAGATCTTAGTAAATTCCTTATTTTCTGCATTTAAGGTATGATTCTTGTTTTATATTGTAATACTGTTATTTATTAGCCTCAAAACATGCATATCAAGACATTCATATTTATCCTTAATATTGAAGTAGGTTATTGGCTACAAATATAAAGGTTATTTTCAGTATTAGTCAACATTTCAATCTGCATGCATCGCTTTTTACATATTATTATTATTATTATTATTATTATTATTATTATTATTATTATTGTTATTATTATTGTTATTGTTATTATTGTTATTATTATTGTTATTATTATTGTTGTTATTATTATTGTTATTATTATTATTATTATTGTTATTATTATTATTGTTATTATTGTTATTGTTGTTATTATTGTTATTGTTGTTATTATTATTGTTATTATTATTGTTATTGTTATTATTATTGTTGTTGTTGTTATTATTATTATTATTATTGTAGTTGTTGTTGTTGTTGTTGTTGTTGTTGTTGTTGTTATTATTATTATTATTATTATTGTTGTTGTTGTTGTTATTATTATTATTATTATTGTTGTAGTTGTTATTATTATTATTATTATTGTTGTTGTTGTTATTATTATTATTATTGTTGTAGTTGTTGTTATTATTAATAATATTATTGTTGTAGTTGTTGTTATTATTATTGTTATTATTATTATTGTTGTTGTTGTTGTTATTATTATTATTATTGTTGTAGTTGTTGTTATTATTATTATTGTTGTTGTTGTTGTTATTATTGTTGTTGTTATTATTATTATTATTATTATTATTATTATTATTATTGTTGTTGTTGTTGTTGTTGTTGTTATTATTATTATTATTATTGTAGTTGTTGTTATTATTATTAATATTATTGTTGTAGTTGTTGTTATTATTATTATTATTGTTATTATTATTAGTGGTGGTTCTTGTTATTAATATTGAAAGGTTTTTCCTTTTGCTGAGAGGAATTGAAAAGCAATTATTTAAAACATAATTTTTAATAACATTACACATTCTTTTAATCAAGTTTTTCTTTTTCTTTAGTGCAAGCTTGCAGCAGTTTAATAGCAAATAAAAATATGAAGCAACCGTTTTCGACATTGACCATAATAATAATTATATCTTGAGCATCACTTTTAAAATATCTATGCTAAAACCATTCAAAAACACTCCTCCATGCACTGCTTCTCACCAAGTTCTTCAGATCCTTGAAGAAATACACATCCCAGCCGTCGACGGGGACCACCGGCTTCTGCTCGCCATCATAGATCTACAAACACACAAAATATCCACTACAGAAACAGCAAAACACAGATGTACTGTTTATTATCTACGAAATGCAGAGCTCCAATGCTAAAACATGACATTTTCTTCCATAACAGGCATTCTTAATAATCCTAATATTATAGCATGAAATAGATTATTTTCATTGCATTTAATGTGAAATAACTCCACATAAACATAGGAGAAATGTTTATTTTAGAACACATTTATAAATTTGACCTCTTTATATGCAAACAGAAATTAATCATCTTAAGTACCCTATTTTATAAGCCAGTGGTTCTCAAACTTTTAAGCCAGCGACCCCCAATGTACTATCGACAAGAACTCGCGACCCCCCACTACCAAAGCATATCCAAACAATAAAAATAACTTATTTTCAGCTGTTCACAATATTTTAACTATATTTACTATACATTACAGGGCTCGAAATTAACATTTTTGCTTGGTAGTACTGGTGCTCCCACCAATTATCGCACCGTTACTACAAGTTTTATAAACAGATTTATTGCATTTGAAATCAACACTAATCAAAACTGACAAGCAAAAAAATATATATATGCATGCGTGAGGAAAATATATCTCAATGAAATCCCGTTATTACAAGAAAAGACATTTTTATAGCATAATTGAGTGACCAAAAGATACACGGACTGCTAACCAGCCCTGCACGCACTGCTTGACATGAATTCATTAATGAATCTGTTAATGATAACTGTGCTGTGTTCTCACTCCTGGTGTCTGATATTGCACAGATGCTTTTGACATATACCTTATTATTTGTATACGTCATTTTAATAGCAATAACTGGTATTTTCATGAACTGCAATATTAGTTTAATCTTAGTCAGTGCAAGCCCTTTTGCGATGGTGTACGTGGTGTTATATTTTACATAAAGCTGCCACTTGCACGACTGACAGCATCTGGAGATTAAATAAAGAATTAAACAGAACCTATCCTGTTTAAAATGTGTAGATGTGGCAAACAGTTACCTGAAAATTGCGTCCCACAGACTTTACAGTGAATGCTTTAGTTATTATCATAGCGGACTTGAAGCCAATGGAAGTCTTTTATCCACTCTTGGAAAAGTGTAGATGGTGGATTAACATTCACCAAATGAAAACTAATCAGATGTGCCATTATTTGTAGCTTTAGCTGGTTTCTAAAACTAAATCTGTCAGTGTTGTTTTCATTCTCTCCTCTTCAGCGCTTTACATTTTCGCGGTTGTTGCTCCTGTCATCTGAAGGCAGAAGGCGTTGACAATGATTCAGTCTAGCGCAGTGGGCCAATAAGAAGAGAGCGAAGGCGGGACAAGCGTTGCCGGCTTTGTTTACTGCAGCAAGATGACATGACAACAGTTTTAAACTGTTCCTGAGCTCTGCGCTTCAAGTGCAAAGATGCATTCTGCCTGAATGTGTCCTAAATACTTTATGAATTCATCAGTGATATCTTTATAAAATCTGAAAATATTAGCTTTCACTTATAATACTGAAATATATATTATAATCACTGAAAATTACACTATTACACAATGTTTGATGATCTGTCTCCAAATGACAAGACAGCAGGAATAAAGTATTACATATGTTCCTGTTTGTACACACATGCTGGAATTTCAATGGTCAGATTTAAAAAATACATAAATTCTAAAAAACAAGTCTAAATCAACCGCTGTGGCTCATGATGATTTTTTTAAAGAGTTTATATCAATAAAAAAGGTGTTAATGGTGAATAAAGGCACCTCCTGGAGAACAGGGATCACCGGTGGGCTTCTCTGCTGCAGGAAGAACAGCACCATCAGAGTGTATGCGTATGAAGAAAGACTGCCGCGCGACGCATCTCCAATATCACACACCTGAACACACAGAAATCATGCACATGTTCAATATACAGCGGTGCGTTAATGAGTTATTGATCCTCATTAAAGAGAACAAACAAACACACAGTAACCCGTCACAATTGACTAATGCTATATTTTTACACAGGATTCACGCTTGGTTACTAATGTGTGAAAACCTTCTTGACATGCCCAAGTGAAAAAATACACTGAGCTAAAGTTGAGGCAAAGCACAACAGTGTTCACAGTCAATTAAACTGAGCTAATGTTGTTTTGAAGTCATCCTAACATGAGATTTCAGACCCAATATTGAAAGTAGCTTGGTAAACAATAAAGGAACCGTGTCACAATTTGTCAATGAATGAATGTGCACATATAAAACCAACTTTACCTCAATAAAAAAATACTATAGTCTTCTATAGTATACTACAGTGTTTTTACTAATTAAAATTTTACTACCCTACTATAGTAGTGTATTATACTGTAATAAATGTAGTATTTACATCATCTTTTAATGCATACTGTTGTACTAACTATGGTTAACTAATAAACTATAATAAAAACTGCAGTAAACATTAGTTTTTACTACAGTAAACTGTGGTGCATTGTAGTATTATAAACCCTAATTATGGTTAACTAATAAACTATAATAAAAACTGCAGTAAGCATTAGTTTTTACTACAGTGCATTGTAGTATTATAAACCCTATAGTTTTAGAAAACAACAGTATTTGGTTATCTATTAATATTACTATAGTTGTTGTGTTACTATTGCCATAAAATTACCACAACAGATTAATTCACATTTATTTATTCATTTTCCTTCGGCTTAGTCCCTTTCGCCACAGTGGAGTGAACCGCCAACTATTCCAGCATAAGTTTTATGCAGCCCAGTGCAGGGAAACACCCATACACACTCATATTCACACATACTCATACACATACACATACTCACTACAGACAATTTAGTTCATCCAATTCTCCTATAGTGCATATGTTTAAAATGTGAAATCTATTTATTTAACAGGGACAATGCTCATTAATAAACAGTAGAACTGTAAATAAGCCAGAGTTAGCCACAAGGGCTAATTTTCATCTGTTGCTCCCTGCCAGATTTTAAAAGGCAACCTAAAATCAAAAAACACATCACCACACATACAATAACAGTAATGTAACATACGACAAAGGGATAAAAAGTATAATAAGAATTTCTTAAAATGTTAGACAAAACTGCTTTCTTTTATCTGAGAAATATCGCTAAGTTACGTAGTATGCTATCCATCTCAGATGCAGAAAAGCTAGTTCATGCTTTTATGACCACTGGGCTGGATTACTGTAATGCTCTGTTTGCTGGCTGCCCAGCATCCTCTATTAACAAACTTCAGCTCTTACAAAAATGCAGCTGCCAGAGTTCAGGTCTAGAAAATTTGATCACATCACCACAATTTTATCCTCCTTACACTGGCTGCCTGTTAAGTTTTGTATTGAATTTAAAATATTGCTTCTTGCGTATAAAGCTTTAAATAATCTAGCTCCTGTTTATCTAACCAATGTTCTGTCTCGCTACAGTCCAACTCGCTCTTTAAGATCTGAAAACTCAGGGCTTCTGGTAGTACCTAGAAGAGCAAAGTCTACTAAAGGAGGTCAAGCCTTCTCATTTATGGCTCTATTAAGCCTTCCTGATAATGTCCGAGGCTCAGACACACTCTCCCAGTTCAAAAGTAGATTAAAGACCTATCTTTTTAGTAAAGCATACACTCAGTGCATCACTTAGCGGTATGATGCATGAATGTGCTCCACGCATCTCGTGTATATCCACTATGAACAGCAGCTACACTAATAATTCTCTTTATTCTCTATTTTCACCTGGGGATACTCATTCCGAGACTTTACCACCCAGAGACTATGCGATGATCCCAAGGTTTCCATAGTCCTGGACCAGGCCGTATCCTGAGCAGTTGCTGTGGTGGTCACGGAGGAGTATAGAGCATGAGATTGATTCCTGTAAGACTCCAGGGACAGACGAGTCCTCGCTGACCATCCTGCGTTCTCCAGCCTTCAGTGCCTAGACTGCAGCTCTGCACAAGACGTTTGGCCATAGGAGAAATGGTTGTGCCCAACTGAGCCTAGTTTCTCTTGAGGTTTTTTAATTCTTTACTTTCGCAAAATGGTGAAGTTTTTCCCTATCCGCTGTCGCCACTAGCTTGCATGGTTCGGGATCTGTAGAGCTGCACATCGATGGATTTGCTCTTCAGTGTTTGGAATCTCAGTATTGAATATTAATCCACACTATACAGCTAAACTGAACTTAAACTCTGAAAACTGGATGGACACAGTTTCAATTCACTATAATCTTCAATGTGAAGCTGCTTTGACACACTCTACATTGTTAAAGCGCTATACAAATAATGGTGAATTGAAAAAAAACTAAAGAATTACACACGATTACAAACTTGATTTGCTTTTAGCCATTTCTTTAACTTGTATTTAAATGTTGAATAATTTGTAACACCCCTTAAATCCATAGGAAGTGTGTTCCAGAAATGACTGTCTCTAACTGAGAAGACTGATCGTGCAAAAGTTGTACGCCTAAACTGCACAGCACAGTCTCCTCTAGTAATAGATCGTGTTGCTTGATCATTATTATTCTTGTGTGTCACAAACTCACATAACGGAGTTGGAGCATATCCATTTAAAATCATACAAGCATCAGCCAAATATTTCAAATTATCAAAGCTCAATAAATAAGGATTTTGTATTATATTAAAATGATGATACCTCATGGCCCGTTTCCACTGAGTGGTATGGTACGGTATGCTTTTATGGCCTTTTCCACTGTCAATTAGCGTGCCGTTCCGAACCATACCCCTTTTTCGGCACCCTTTCGAAGGGGTACCAAACACGAGATCGGTTACAGAGATACGTCACGATCTCGTGGAGCTAGCCAGAATGAAAACAAAGGAATCGCCATGTTTTTAATACACAGCTGAGACATTACACTGTAATACTATATGCATATAAATAACAAGCCATGGATGACCAGATTTCAAACAAACCTTGTCAATGTCTTGATGAACAGCCACAAAGCCAAGAAGAACAGAATCTGCCGTGTCCTGTTGTTGTTTTACGAGGGCGACTAAAAGTGTGAGCAGTTCTCGCTTTCTTCAGGGAGCTCGCGATCGCGTCTATATTTGATATAACAAACTTCTTGAGCTGATGTCAATAACGTGTGCGTGATTATTGAAGTGTCTCAGTCATCTGATCCACTTAGAAAGAAAATGACAAACGCGAGAAGCGTGAAGCGCGGAAAAAAGGAGGAGCCCGACAAAACACAGGAGCAAATAGTTTCAGCAACCTGAACCA